>NC_025702.1:4098413-4120047 GCF_000633955.1 Camelina sativa | reverse complement strand
TTTTTTTTTTTTTTTTTTTTTTTGAGTGGATAACTTTGATCTGTCTTGACGTCTTATAAACACTCACTTTTTTTACGAAGAGACAAAGACAAAACATATTGAGAAGAGATGGAAAAGAACGGTTCTTCAATTTCTGTACTCATGGTTCTTCTTTTTCTTCTTAGCTTCTTCTTTCACCATACCGAATCTGCTTTGCCTGCTGATCATGAACAACTCTCAATAACTGGTTAGTGTTTCAACACACACACATACACACATGTATATTAATTTGTCTATATGATAGTTGTTTATATTTTTACTCTATATACTGTAATAAAAACACGTATATGATCATATTCTAGAAAAAGTTAATAGATGAAGTTCATAAAATATATATAAATAAACCACATAAACTAGATCTCAGTAAATAGCTAAATATACATACACTTTTTGCTGTATGTACATGTAAACAATTGGTTATATTTCTCTTATTTCAGCTTGGATTATATGTCTTATATCACATGGTTTATAAAACACATACTATCAGATGGTCCAAACGATTCATACTATTAGTCAATTCATTATTTTGAAAAGAAAAATTAGTAATGTAAAATGACTTTAATTTTTAACAACAAATATAATAAGAAAGAATGTTTAAAAGCGTTGAGCCTATATTTGACAAATTTAGATTTGATTAACAGTTAATTAGCGGAATATATGTGGCCTGACTGATTGCTTCTTTCAGGAACCAAATAAACACGCACAATCGCACACGCTATATGTCCAATAGGCCTATTAAATAATTATGCGTGTTCCGATATTCAGTTCGATTCCGAGTATAAGAGTTTAAGATTATTAGGATATTTTAGAATTTTGGTTCGGATTCAGTTTAATTGTGTAAATATTGAAATATAAATTTTCAAATAGTTAGATTTGAATTAAATTTTGGTTAATTTTGATAAAAATAACTAAGAATTCGAGATATTTTTGATAATTTTAAGTCTTTTGTCTATCTTAGTTTTGATTCAGTTCGGTTCGGTTCCAGTTATTTGGGTTATAAGATTTGAGAATCCATTCAGATATTTTTGGTTTCAGATTCAGTTTAGTTTCTTTTTTTTTTTCAGTTATGGATTCTAGACATCTTAAGCATTTTGCTCTCTCTTCTTTGTCTAATCTTTTTATTTTATGCCCATAACCAATAACTCTTTTTACTTTGCTCAACCCAAATCATTTACTACACTTGTAAACTTTGAAAACATATTTTCTTCCTAAAGACTCTTTACCCTTTTAATTTCTCTTTTACTCATGAATTTTCTGCACAAATTCAATCCCAGTACCCAAAATCGAGTTCTCACCTAGTCCTACTAGTCTGGATAACGCGAACTAAAACTACACAAGATCCTACTCTTGTCGGCTAGAACCTAACACTTTCTAACAAACTCAACTTAGAAAAAGCCTCACACTCAAAAATACAATTGGCTTGAAAGAACAGTTAGTTAAGGGTGCAGAAACTATTCCAAAGATAGGAATCAACTACTTGGATTGACAAGGGTGGTAAAAAGGAGAAAGACAATCCAAATATGTATATGGTATCCATGAGTTCGACTTCAATGCATAACAAGATAATTGCAAGTCAAGATTAGGTTCAGGTAGATAGGGAATGGTGTCAATTCCAAAGATGTTTCAATCAAGACTAGAATGCAATTTCGAGACCTTAAAACCTGGTTCAGTCTTACATTTCAAATTCAATCAACATGCATCAAAGAACTAATATCAAGGGCATTGATCCTATCCTATTGAATTCACCATGCTAACAAGGTTACAGTCATCATCAACCCCTAAGGTAAATGTAACAACCCTATATGAATAACACTAGACTCAATCCTAATATGTAAGTGCAAACTACATGAACACCCTGTTTTTGTGGAAAGTTTCAAAAAAAATTTCAAATTTTTATGGTTTTTCTATGAAAATAGATGAATGCAGACTCAAACATGATATGATGCAAAAAAAAATTTGAAATAAGAATCACCAAAAACAACAACACGTACATCATCTCAAACCCTTCCCCAAACTTAATTTACACAGTCTCTTTTGTAAGAAAAATTTGCTGAAAGATTTGAGAATCACAACAAAAAACAATGCATGAATGAAATGGTATATATAAAAGAAAGATAGGAGTACCTTAGTAGTAGAAGAAGGAATCAGTGCTCACCCAAGGAGGAGTGTGATACTGACTTTGTCCCTCACCTTGTTTTGGATCCGCAGGAGTGACCTCAGCTGCTTGGTCGACTTGCTACTCAACCGCTTGCGTGTTCTGATAAACGTTCGGCTGCTCGTCGCACTACATGTCGTCGACTCTGGACTCACCATGGTCCGATACTAACACAACAACCTCTGTAGGCTGATAATCACCTTGATGCTCAATTTGCTTCTTAACCAAGTGCATGTCCTGATAATCAACCTGAGCTTCATTCTGCTCCTCAACCTCTTGCTCACCTTAAGCTGCTGAGCGATGCACCGACCGATGACTTGAGGAGGTAACCTCGTTAAAATCAATCAAGGTTAAAATTTAGAGCCTCCTCGGTCGGCGCATCTCTCAAGAGCTCAAGGTGAGCATGAGGTTAAGCAGCAGAATGAAGCTCATGGTGCTTATCAAGGCATGCACACGGTTGAGCAGAAGATTGAGCATCAAAGTGATTATCAGCCTACAAAGGTTGTTGTGTTAGTATCAGACCATAGTGAGTCCAGAGTCGATAACATGTAGGTTCGACGAGCAGCCGAACGTTTATCAGATCACGCAAGTGATTGAGCAGCAAGTCGAACAAGCAGCTGAGGTCACTCCTGCGGATCCAGAACAAGGTGACGGACAAAGTAAGTACCATGCTGCTCCTTGGGCGAGCACTGATTCCTTCTTCTACTACTGAGGCACTCCTACCTTTCCTTTGTATATACTATTTCATTCATGCATTGTTTTTGTTGTGATTCTCAAATCTTTGTGCAAATTTTTCTTACACAGGAGACTGTGTAATTTAAGTTTGGGGGAGGGTTTGAGATAATGTATCTGATGTTGTTTTTTTGTGATTCTTATTTCAATTTTTTTTTTGCAAATTATCATGTTTGAGTCTGCTTTTATTTATTCGCATAGAAAAATCATAAAAATTTGAAAAAAAAAATCGAAAAACTCCACAAAATATAGTAATCATGTAGTTTGCACTTACATATTAGGATTGAGTCTAGTGTTATTCATATAGGGCTGTTGCATTTAGCTTAGGGGTTGATGATGATTGTAACCTTGTTAGCATGTTGAATTCAATAGGATCAAGACCCTTATCATTAGTTATTTGATGCATGTTGATTGAGCTTGAAATGTAATACTGAACAAGGTTTTGAATTCTCAAAATTGCATTCTAGTCTTGATCGAAGCATCTTTTTAATTGACATCATTCCCTATCTACCTGAACATAATATTGACTTGCAATTATCTTGTTATGCATTGAAGTCGAACTCATGGATACCATCTACATAATTGAATTGTCTTTCTCCTCTTTACCACCCTTGTCAATCCAAGTAGTTGATTCCCATCTTTAGAACAATTTCCCGGACCCTTAACTTACCATTCTTTCAAGCCGATTGTATTATTAAGTGTAAGGCCTTTTTCGAGTTGAGCTTGTTAGAAAGTGTTAGGTTCTAGCCGACAAGAGTAGGATCTTGTGTATTTCTAGTTCGCGTTATTCGGACTACTTGGACTAGGTGAAAACTTGATTTTTGGTATTGGGATTAGATTTGTGTAGAAAAGTGAAAGAGTAAAAGAGAAAGTAAAAGGGGGAAAGAGTCTTTAGGAAAGAAATGTGTTTTCAAAGTTTACAAGTGTAATAAAGGATTTGGGTTGAGCAAGTAAATAGAGTTAATGGTTATGCGCATAAAATGAAAAGATTAGACAAAGAAGAGAATGCAAAACGTTTAAGATGTCTAGAGTCCTAAGAAGAAAAGAAAGAGAACCATAGTGATAAAAATGATTTCCCAGTCTGCTAGAATGATAATAAGTGACTTCCTACTAAGACTAAGTGCAAAGAATAAGAAAATAGGTTTGAGATGATGTATCTGATGAAGGGTAGAGATAGGAGCAACTTCTAGGTTAGAATGTTAGGGCTGAGTTTCCTTGGGGACCTTTGGGTAGACAAGGTAATGCTCTTGTATGTATCAGTTGGTTTCAACCTTTAGCATTCTCTTAATCTCAACTCCTTTTCTTGAGAGAACCTTGTTCAATATTGCCAAATGAGTTCAATGAATTTGCATAACTTGATTCACGGTTTTCTGGGAATGATTGATAGGATTGCATGTATAGATTAAAGATTGGAATCATTTCAGGTTGTGAAGAACTTGTCTAAAGTTTTTAAATAAAGTTCCCTCACCATGCATCATAGAATTAAAAACAAGGACCTTGATTCTAACTACTATATTCAGCATGTTTTAGATTATGAGACCCCATCTTCACATCTCTCTTCCATACTTTGTTCTTGATTGTTTGATTGAAGGCAAGCAAAAAATAAGTTTGGGGGAGTTGATCTATCTATATTTTGTCTCTACTTAGCATGTATTTATCATAAATTTAGCTCGCTAGCTGTCCCAACGGACCGTCCGTGGACCCTGCTAGCCCCCCGCTAGCTGTCCTAACGGACCCCAAGCTGGTCCTGCAGGGCATCGATCATAACCCATCACTGTGGATATCCCAATCCAACAGTAGGTTATTGTTGCGCCAGACGTTCCTCGAACCCTGGTCCCCACCCTTTAACAACCTTCCCACAGGACAAGTTGCCACCAATTGAGGGTAACTCATCATTTTGCATTGTTTTTAGTCTCTTTTGTATAATATGCATTCCTAGGTAGTCTTTGCATTGGTCTTGCATGCATCTTGCATATTGGAGTTGTTTCAAGTGTTTAGGAGATGTGGAAAACATCAAAAGCAATTAGGGAACAGAATAGCAGTCCAGCAAGTCGACTTACAGTCGTGCGTGACTAGCGACACGACCTGCACTACCCAACGACTTGAATTAGACGCCCTTCCACCTCTTTGATCGAGTCAAATGAAAATCATTCTTTGGGATACTCCCTGCGTTGGTCAGTTGAGTGGAATGTCATCTCTACCGGGAGCGTCGGTCGAGTGGAACATCGTCTCTCTCGGGTTCAAGAACGGTATGGCGAGTAAGTTTGAAATGAGTGATTTAGGAAGGCTTACTTATTACCTTGGTATTGAATTTTTACAAGAAAAGGATGGGATCAGATTGTCACAAGAAAGTTATGCTAAGAAGATTTTGGAAGAAACCAGTATGAGTAAATGCAACTCTGTTCTTATACCAATGGAGTTTGGTTTGGAGCTGTCTAAAGCACCACATGAAAGTCGTATAAACAAGGAAACCTACCGAAGGAATATTGGGTGTCTTTGGTACTTGCTCCATACACGCTCAGATTCTCTCCTTTCCCGTTGGTGTGGTGAGCAGATATTTGCAGGAACCAAGGGAGTCACCTGGAGCTGCTTTGAAACAGGCTCTGTAGTATCTACGTGGGACACCTTGTCATGATCTGTATTTTAAGCGAGGGTCTAAAACTGGTTTCATAGGGTACATTAATAGCAGCTATGGTGTGGATGTGGATGATGGAAAAAAGCACAGCCAAACTTATATTCTATTTCAATGAATGTCCGATCAAAAGGTGTACTTAAAAACAATAAGTTTTGGAGCTCTCTTCTTGTGAAGCAGAGTTTATGGAGGCCATAGAGGCGACTAAACAAGCTATATGGCTTCAAGACCTCTTTGCTGAGATTCTTGGAACAAAATGTGAAAGAGTGACAATACGAGTCGAAAATAAGTCTCAATCGCACTTATCAAGAACCATGTATTCCATGGACGAAGCCAACACATCCATCAAAGGTACCAGTTCATACGTGAATGTGTTGAGAATGGACATATTGAAGTAGAACATGTTCCCACAGCAACACAAAAGGCTGATATCCTAATTAACTAAGGTGCTTGACAAGAACAAATTCAGAGAAATGAGATATCACATTGGAATTCAAGATGAAAATAAGAAGGATTTCAAGCTTAAGGGAGAAAATGTTGGATAAGATTGAAGTTAGCTTAAGCAAAAGTTATTGTAATCCTAAAGAGTATTGGTTAAGAGATAGGAGTGAATTGTATTTAGGAATTATTTAAACATAAGGTGTTTCTTAGTACGTAGGAATAGGTTTTGATTTTTCATAAAAAAAAGGATGTCATGGTATGACATTGGTTGTAAGGGATTTGAGAGAGAGATTAAGAAGCTTTGGTTTTTAAGTTAGTTTTTAAAGATAATAAAAGAGGTGCTTTTAGATTCTTGATCTAAGTATTCAAATTCTAGAATCCACGTGGTTTAGAGGCTCGATACATTGTCATATGGAAGATCTACGTACATGCAAGCTCCGATCCTAAGCACACCATACATAGAGAGTAGAGACACACAACTATACATATATAAAAGAAAAACAAACGAACATAAATTCAATTTAAATTCCACATATGTAGTATCATTATCATGATCACAATAAGATCAGGCTCCTACACCCATCTTGATATCACACACAACATTTGAGAAGTTGATAAAACACATGCAAATTTTTAGGATATGAAAGACATGATGTAGCAAGATTTTTGGATAGTTTCAGATTTTGAGCTTTTCTCATAAATATTCTACTTAAACTAATTGTTTTATTGATTTATGGATTAATGAAGATATTTATAAAGAGCTTTTTGATTAAGACTGACAAGATCGTTCTCAATCCTAATTTTCAAAAAGAATTAATATTTTTAAAACGAAAATGAAGGGAGGAGAATTTTGGCGGTTTATAAGCACAATGGTGCCATAGGAACACCCTCATCAAGAAGTGGACGTGGTGGTGGTCACGGTATGGCATATTCATATTTATTTGTTATTATTATTATTTTTTCTGTGAAAGTAATTCTATTCACATGTTTAAGAATAATTTACTTTTCTATATTTTAGATTTTCTTATTGTAAATAACTAAATATTCATTATGTATAAAGATTAATGCATAGATATTATTTTATAGGGAGGCGATTGATGAGTATATATAAGCCAAATGGAGACATCTATACAAGACCGTCAAGCAGTGGACATGGTGGTGGTCGCATTCATCAACATTCCTCTCCTTAGCTTTTGAACTGGTCACAAAACTGGAAATTTATCTTTTATGAATTGTGGCTGCAAATGGTGATTTACAAACTGAACCAGCTGAATAGGTTGAATAATGATGGGCTGAATAAAAATGAGCTGAAGAACCTGAATGAGCTGAATAACTGCAGAGAAATAAATTAATATAATATAAAAATATATGCTATATGATCATCTTTTATGTGATGATCATGATTATATAATTTGTCTGTGTGTTTAGTCGTTGTTTTGCTTTGTTTGTTTGTCTTCGTTTCGCTGTGTCATTCCCGAGACTTTACGGCAGTCCGCTGTGCCCACTGACAGTCCGGTCATAGTATTTAATCCAGTTATCTGCAAAATAAAAAAATTGGTTATCAGTTTTGTCGACAATTTTAATGAGTTCTGACATCTACTACAATAATTGATTAAAAATGGATATGCAATGTAACCTTAGATGTGGAGTCTTGATATGTACATGATGATGATGATCGGGAAAATCTTCGTCGAAAGCTCATATTTTACTCATATTTTATGCGAAAAATCAGTAATTCAGTTTTGCAAAAGAATTGCGAATTTAATACTTTCTAAAACTAAACTCTGATGTATTATCTTGCACAGTTAAACGAACAAAAAAAAAAAAAGACCTTGTCTTTCTTTGCGCTGTTTATGAATGGTCATTTTTTCAAAAAAAATATAGACGAACAGTGCTTTAAACTCTTATATGACGTAATAATTTCCATGCACCACCGATTTTCAAAATTAGGATATTACAAGATAATATTATTAATGGTCAATCTCATGTTTTGGTCTTCTTTGACAGTTTGACTTAACTAAAGAGTGTCGAAACTGCTATTACCAGTTTAGCACGCGTCTTTCGCTGTCCTTATATGGAACTTAAAGTCTTAAACTATCCGCAAAGAGACACGACACTATATATAAAAGAGTTGCAATCCAGGAAATAATTAGCAACCTATCAAAGTGAGTAAGTGAGATGACAATGAAGGGTTCTTTGAATTTGAGACTAGTGTTCTTGCTTCTATTGGTTCTTTTGCTCGCATGCTCTAACGACTATGCTCTGTCGTCTTCACAGGAGTTACGCCCATCATCAGGTTAGTCTTGAGTTGAGACATGTATTCCTAATGATTTTTTTTAGAATCGATCGAGTACTTAAAAAGTTCATAAATAAAAAGGTGCAAATATGATTCTCCCCAAATACCAATCAAATTCATGTGCTCTCATTTCATAATCTAAATTTCCGTGAAGTTTTTGTGTATTTTTCTTTTTTTTTTGGTTTATGAAAAGTAAGACCAATTAAAGACCAAAAATCTTTTGAGGAAATTACAGTAAAACATCTATAAATTAATAAGGGCGGGACCATAATATTTTATTAATTTATAAAGCTTTTAATTTCTTGATAAATTCATAAAATAATAATTTATGATGAGAATTTTTTATTTTCACAATTTTGAATATTTTTAAATTAAAATAAGATATTTTTTGTTATAATTCATACTTTTATAAAATTTTCTTAATTTATAATTTCGGCTATCGTAATATGATTGATATCAATAGTTTAGTAGATTATCCAGGTGAAAATGATAGATGTTTAGAAGTTAAAAGTTTAGAAGAAATTGATGTTACTTTCCTTCATGATGAAGTCCAAAAAGATATTACAGTCTTTAGAACTAATAACACGTTCGGGGAGACGACTGTTGCCAAAAACTTATTTTTTTACAGTTCGGGGAGAGGACTGTTGTGTCCGCTATGAATACCCTTGGTTGCCACCCCGGTGTGGGCAGTGTAGGAAGTGGGGTCACTCAGATGATGGTTGTCTGGCTAAGTTGGGGAGGTCCCCCCCTCGCTCGAGCCCTCCACCAGCCCCCAAAAGTGTATCGGTTGTCTCAGTTCCACTGCTTGATGCGACAGAGTCGGTTCCTTCCTGCTCTGCTGCTATTGTACCTACTACTACAGTAACATGCCATTTTGAGGACCGCGTCATATTACCAGGTCCAACAATTTCTGCAGATGAAGGGGAATGGACAGAAGTAACAGGCTCAGGCGGTAAAACTACAAATAGTGCAAAAAAAACAGTCGGTGTTTGACCAGGAGATCCCTTCTCCTTCTCGTTATGCCACTCTTAGCCATACTGACAGTGAGGAGGGAGAGATAGTGATAGAGGCTGATCAAGCGGATGTTGAAAAATTTGATATCCCACAGGTCTCTAAAGCAGAAAAGAAGACTGTCATTGACTCTGTTCGCCAGCAAGCTGCGTCGGACTCTAGTGTGCATGTGCAGTTACCCCGGTTATCGAAGCAGACTCATAAATTCTCTGTCCCGAACGGTCTCAGCAAAAAGAACACTAAAAAAAGACGATAATGTTGGGTTTCTTCTGGAATATCCGAGGTTTGAGTAAGTTAAATAAGCAGGATGTTATTCGGGATTGGGTTAGGAATAACAATTTTCAATTTGGTTGTATTTTGGAAACGAAAATTAAGGAGCCTCATGTAGGTAAGGTGCTGAAACATGCTATTGGTAATTGGAATTTGGTCTCTAATTATGAGTTCAGTAGGTTGGGCAGAATCTGGGTTGTTTGGAGTCAGCATACCAAACTACAAGTGGTTTTTAAAAGTGGGAAATTAATAACGTGTTCGGTTCAACTAAGTGGAGTTACGGATGAGTTTTGGTGTTCGTTTATCTACGCTAGAAACACTTCCAAGGAACGAAAAGAGCTTTGGCGGGATCTGAAGCAGCAACATGACCTTGACACCTTACGAGGTATGCCATGGATACAATGCGGAGATTTTAATAAGACACTTGATGTTGAGGAGCATTCTAACTCTGTTGTTATGCCTACTGTCTCTTCTGGGATGAAAGATTTCCAGGACGTGTGTCGCTACAGCCCTTTACTGGAGCTTTGGGGTCTCGGCCCGACGTTTACTTGGTTTAATAATCAAGAATCTGGCCTGATTTGCAAGAAGTTGGACAAAGTCCTTCATAATGTTCATTGGTCTGTTGTTTTCCCAACCTCTTACTATGTGATGGAAGCGGGTGGATGCTCTGACCATCTCCGGGGCAAGATAAACTTATCATCCGACATTCAGCGACGGCGAGGGCCTTTCAAGTTCACTAACCTGATGCCTTCCCAGCCAGAGTTCTTGCCGCGTGTTGAACGGTTTTGGCATTAGACTCCTAGTTTATATCATTCCACCTCTTCATTGTTCTTTTTGAGTAAGAAGATGAAACAGCTAAAACCTTTGATTCGCGAAATAAGTTGGAATACGCTGTCTGACATTTCCCGTCAGTCTTCAGAAGCCTATGCAGATCTTTGTGCAAAACAGCTTGCCTCTTTTTCCCACCCTTCTCCTCAGGATGTTGCTGCTGAATCTTCAGCCCATACACGATAGGAGAGAGTTGTAGGGTTGGAGGAAC
This sequence comes from Camelina sativa, assembly GCF_000633955.1. Taxonomy (NCBI): domain Eukaryota; kingdom Viridiplantae; phylum Streptophyta; class Magnoliopsida; order Brassicales; family Brassicaceae; genus Camelina; species Camelina sativa. Next base: position 4,109,432 of record NC_025702.1, on the reverse strand, counting down.
GTTTTCTCAAACAGCAGTCTAACTTGCATTGGTTAAATGTGGGGGACAAAAACAATAGAGTGTTTTACAATGCTCTACAGGAACGGTTCTCCCAGAATTTGATTCATGAGATAATAGACCCACATGGGATTTGTCTTACCGATATGGAGAGTATTAAAGCTGAGGGCATACGTTTTTTCTCCCATCTATTGACACATAAGCCTTTGGAGTTTACTGGTATCACTGTTGATGAATTGCGACTGTTACTTCTGTTCCGGTGTTCTATGCACGAGCAGAATCAGCTAACTATGCCTGTTACATCAGATGAGGTGAAACAGGTTCTCTACTCCATGCCTCTAAACAAGTCTCCTGGCCCGGATGGTTACACAATAGAGTTTTTTAAGAGTTGCTGGCCTATAGTCGGCTCAGATCTCACAAATGCTGTTCAATCTTTTTTCCTGTTTGGTTTCCTCCCAAAAGGTCTCAATGCCACGATCCTTGCCCTTATCCCTAAGACAACTAACGCTCGGGAAATGAAGGACTACAGGCCTATCTCCTGTTGCAATGTCTTGTACAAGATCATCTCGAAGCTCCTGGCAAACCATCTCAAATCCATATTACCAGGTTTTATTGCTCCAAACCAATCCGCCTTCATCAAGGACCGGTTGTTACTGGAGAACCTGCTTCTTGCAACAGAAATAGTTAAGGACTATCACCAGGATGACATCTCTCCTTGCTGTACCATGAAGATTGATATTTCAAAAGCTTTCGATTCAGTGCAATGGCCTTTTCTGTTCAATGTGTTGGAGGCTTTAAATCTCTCGGATCAGTTCATTCATTGGATTCGTTTGTGCGTGTCCACGACTTCTTTTTCGGTCCAAATCAATGGTGAACTGGCTGGTTATTTCAATAGTGAGAGGGGTTTGCGGCAAGGTTGTTCTCTCTCGCCTTACCTTTTCGTGATTTGCATGAATGTATTGTCCTCTCTTCTTGACCAGGCCGCTGTGAATCGTCAGTTTGGTTATCATCCTCGCTGTAGGCACCTGCAACTTACACATCTTTGCTTTGCGGACGAAATCATGGTCTTCTCAGATGGGCAAGCCTCCTCCTTAGCAGGTATACTCGAGGTTTTCAAAGATTTTGCGGCAATGTCCGGGCTTACTATTAGTCTGGAGAAGTCGACTTTGTTCCTGGCCGGTGTCTCAAATTCCTCTCGTGCAGAGCTCCTGGCTTAGTTTCCCTTCGCATTTGGCTCTCTACCTGTTCGTTACTTGGGCTTACCACTTTTAACTAAGCGAATGACTTTCCATGATTGCCTTCCATTGACAGAGAAGATAAAGGCCCGCATTGGTTCTTGGAAGCATAGATTTTTATCCTTTGCAGGACGATTACAGTTGCTCAGTTCAGTGATTGCGAGTCTCACTAATTTTTGTATTTCAGCTTTCAGGCTGCCCAATGCTTGTGTTCACGAGATTGAATGCCTTTGTGCAGAATTTCTTTGGTCTGGTCCGGATCTCAATGGCAGAAAAAATAAACTTGCTTGGGAGGATGTGTGTAAGCGTAAGTCTGAAGGTGGTCTGGGTTTGAAGTCTATTGTTGAGGTCAACAAGGTTAGCTGTCGAATTCTCTTTGCGTCAACTGGATCAAGAGGGAGCTCCTGCGTTCATCTTCCTTTTGGTCAGTCAGGGAATCCACAACCTTGGGCCCGTGGATATGGAAGAAATTACTCAAGTACAGACCCTTAGCAAAGCCTTTTCACATGATGGACGTTCAGAATGGTCTTCACACATCGTTTTGGTATGACACTTGGTGCTCTCTTGGTTGTTTCTACGACCTCTTAGGGGACCGGGGGTTCATTACTCTTGGCATTCCTTCCTCTGCTACAGTTGTGTCAGTTCTTCACTCTCACCGGGGTCGCCGTCACCGCTCTGCTTTGCTCAACAATATTGAGTTGGAGATTGGTGAACTCAGAGGTCGGGGACAGCGTGCTCAAGGTGACAATGCTTTGTGGCGACAGTCTAATGGGACATACATGCCTCGGTTTTCAACTTCAGAGACATGGCTACAACTAAGGCAAGTGGTTTCAACAGTGGGTTGGTATCCATGTGTTTGGTTTGCTGACTCTGTTCCAATGTATTCTTTCATGCTCTGGCTTGCTGCGCGGCAACGGCTTACTACCGGAGAATGCATACTATCCTGGAACCGTGGTTTGAATCCCTCGTGTGTGTTCGGTCAGGCGCCAGTCGAGACCCTTGGTAATCTTTTCTTTGCTTGTCCTTATTCGGTTCGAGTATGGGAAAACCTCACCCGTCAACTCTTTCCCCACTGCTACTGACCCTGTTTCACTCAGATTCTGTCTCTCCTTTCGAGTGCCACGATCACAGGCACAACATGTTTTCTTCTACGCTTTATCTTCCAAGCCGCTGTTCACTCAATTTGGTTGGAGCGTAACCGGCGACGTCATGGGGATAAGTCTACCACATCTGCGCAATTGACCAAGTTCTTGGATAGACTGGTCCGTACCAAGCTCCTCTCGCTGCAGCAACACACGACCAAGTATGCTGATGGCCTCCAACTATCTTGCAACTTGACATTGACTCTTTCTCCTTTCTATTTTATTCAAATTTTTTAATTACACTCGTAGGCAATTTGCATAATTCTTTTGATTCAAGGACGCATTTATTGTAAAAAGGAACTTTTTTTGTTTTGAATATATTTTCACATTCATTCAAAAAAAAAAACTAATTATACGTAAAGAATCAACTATCACATGCAAGACGCTTCACAATATTTTGGTGCAATTTTTGAAAAAACAACACAAATTTGTTTTGATGCAATGAGAAAGATTATAGATGGGTTCTAACGAGAATGCAAATTCAAGAATACCATTAGAGTCACATTTCATAAAAAAAATTTAGATATATATATATATACATATATATTTAACTTATATTATTATTAATTTATGATATTGATGGGACCATATTTTTATAAAGGATTTCAAAAAAAAGTATTATCTTATTATTTTATCGAATTGTGTCATTTTTTTACACTGGCCCAACTCGAGATCAGAAAAATTTATTAATTTATAGCAAGTATTAATTTAAAAAGTATTAATTTATAGAGGTTCTACTGTAGTTTGTAGTTTGGCATCGCTTGCATTTTGGTTTTGGTAGGTTTTAGTAACATTTTTTATTAGATGGTTTATTTGTATTTGCTCAAAAAAGAAAGATTGTTTATTTCTATTGTTTCACTTTGATTTCAATTTGGATCTGTTTGTAACATGAAAAATAAACAAAAAAATGGTTTATTCATTTATTTGCTTTAACTTATCATTATAGTTTCAACTTTCAACCGTTTGAAATGGATAAGGCACATGTTTATATATTTGGTTATATATATATATTCTTTTGTCAAAAAAAAAAAATCTAATAACAGCATTCAATTAATTCTCAATGTTTTTTTTATTAATAAATCAAACAGGAGAGAGAAGAATGATGCGGCGGGTTAAATCATCAACTAGTGGACATGGTGGAGGAGGTGGTCCAGGTGGAGGTGGTTCAGGTGGAGGTGGTAATTTACCATTACCGTTCCATCCCCCACCACTGCTACCACCGCTATGTCAGCCATCACCTTCAGTACCGCCACAATCAGAGGCACTATCACTGCCATGAAATGAATAATATAAGCTTAAAAAACATAAACAAAATCCAATTAAAGTGGTCAACCCATCAAATATTGTGAAGATTGTTCTTTTTCAACAGACGAGATCTAATGCAACTTAAAAGTAAAATTCATATTCAATATATGATTCATTATAAATAAAGTGTTTATTTATGATTTATTAAACATTTGATTTGGTGATTCGAAATGAGGATAGAGCTTTCTTCTCTAAGTTCTTTTTTTTTTTTTTGTGTGTTAGTAATTGTTTTAAATTTTTTCAACGAATATTTTTTTTTGAACAAACACTTGTTTTCATTTCAGTAAGATAGAATCCAAGAACAGATACAAAAGGAGTTTGAGAGCTAAAATTTCTAAGTAAAACAATAGAGAGCATTCCCTAATGTCTTACAAAGAGAGATAAGAGGATAGATAAGCTTAGCTAACAAATGTTCTTTGAGAACTTTGAGCCAAAAGCTGGATGATACATGTGAGATTAAAGATTATCGACAATTTTTTAACGAATGTAAGATGATTTTTACAATAAGATGATTTGTTTAGTGGAAGTCGAATTATCTTTTTTAAAAATTGTTCCTACAAAACCTTTTCATAGAAATGATCTCACATTACACCAAATCAGCCTATTCAACCTAAATTCCACAAAGTAGTCAGGGTTATCTTTTAAATTCTTATAGGTTATAATATATGCATTTCGGGAGGGGAAGAGCATCACAAATCACAAGAACAACCGAGCAATCAACGAGCTCGTATTAGAAGTGCTCCTCCATTGCCGTCATTTTCACCACCACTGTGAGTAGTTTTTATGAAACGACACAAATAGAAGTTTGAGTTTTGTTTTATATTTCTATTGAAATATGTTGTAACATTTGCAAACATTAATAAGGGATGTAAGGGAATCTCGATAAATAGTTCGACTTCCACATTCATTTCTGGTATCCATCCTAATTTAGTGGCTGCAAAAGGTCACATTTGACTTCGTTATCTATGTTTCTTTGGTCTGTTTACTAGAAGTCAAACTATCTTCTAAAAGAAGAAGTTTCTACGAAACACATTTTACAAAATGTCCGATATTCACATTATAGTAAACGAGCTTTTTCAACATAAATTCCAAAAGTAGTCATTGCCTTATTTTAATTGGCTATATAATAAAAGCATTTGAGGAAAGGGAAGATGATGCCGGAATTGGCATCCACGACATACCAACATAAAGCAAAGATAAATTAAGGAAATTTAGACTCCGTTTAAACTAGAAAATCTCGGGTAAAGCCTGATAATGGAATTGTGGGTAAAATCTAGCTAAGGTCGCGAAGCCGACCTCATCTCCAAACTGACCCTCCTACAAATAAAAGAAAAACGGGAAAAATGCCATAAAAATCCCAAACTTTTAAAATTGGGACAAAAAAATCCCCAACTTTGGAAATGTCATTTTAATCCCCAACTTTGGGTTGACTTATCCAAACAATAGGGAAGTTTCTTTGACCTCGCCGTTTTAGGCACGCGGTTAAGTCACCGTTAGAAGGTAATAAACGGGGTTAACAATCCGTTAACGGCTTCCGTTTTCTCAAAACGTCGACGTCTTATAAACAACAAAACAACGTCGTTTGTGACTAAAAGAATCCCCAAATTCAATTCGATTCTCAAATCGAGAACATAATCCCTAACCCTAAAAAAAAAACTCTCAATTTCTCTCAAATTCTCTCGAATTGTATTCATGGCGAGGACCCGTGGAGGAAAAAAGTGTGTTTCGGCACGGCGGTCGTTGCGATTGATGATGAATACTCTAGAGAAAGACATGATTCAAACAAGATCTGGAGCCGAGAAGGTTGAGATTATTTCTGATACTGAGGCGGATCGAATCGAAGAGATGAATGAGAAGGATGGACCTGAGGAGGATCGAATCGAAGAGGAGAATGAGAAGGATTGTCCCGATGGTCCTGAGGCTGAAATATTCATAGAGGAGAATGAGAAAGATGGACATGAGACGAATGAGAACGATGGAGCTGAGGCGAATGAGAACGATGGAGGTGAAGCGAATGTGAACGATGGCCTTGAGGCGGATGGAATCAAAGTGGAAAGTGAAAAGGATTGTCCTGAGGCTGATCGATGCGTAGAGGAGAATGAGAAGGATGGTCCTGAGGCGGATCATATCGAAGTGGAGACTGCAAAGGATGGTCCTGAGGTAGTTTCTAAACTTAAACGTAAACGAAAAAGGAAGAGGATTGATGATGATATCGAAGATGACCGTGAGGCCGTGAGTGGAGATGATTGTGAGATTTATGGTGATGAAGATTGTGATGAGGGTAGATATGCAGACGAAGGTAACCGTGAAGAAGATCAGACATGGAGCATTGTAGTGGTTCTAGAGCCAAATGTAGAGTCTGTAGAAGAAAGAGATGATGGTAATATTGGTATAGAAGAAGAAAATTGTGATGATTTTGAAGCTGAGTTTGGCCCGGATGCGAGAGAGGACGATGGAGACGAGAGTGATGCTGATAGTGGAGATGATATATGGGATGAGGAGAGGATTCCTGATCCTCTTTCATACATTGACGATGATGAAGATTGCGATGAAGAATGTGCTGCTCCACAAGCTGAAAATCCGGAAGAGATTCTGAGTTTGGGTAGAACTTTCAATGGTTCAGATGAGTTCAAGATTGCTGTGCTAAGGTATTCTCTGAAGACTAGATACGATAATAAGTTGTATAGGTCACAAAGTATAAAAGTTGGTGCTAAGTGCCCGTCGATTGATGTTAAGTGTCCATGGAAATGCTATTGTTCTTATTCTAAGAAGAAACACAAGATGCAAGGTGAAAATATACGATGGTGAGCATGCATGTGTGAGATTCGGATTCTCGAAGATGTTGAAGCGAGGGACAATTGCTTGGTTGTTTAGGGAGAGGTTGAGAAAGGATCCGAAAATTACCAAGCAACAGATGGTTGCAGAGATTAAGAGAGAGTACAACTTCGAAGTCACAGAAGACTAATGCTCGAAGGCGAAGACAATAGTTATGAAAGAAAAAAAAGCGACTCATGAAGAACATTTTGCTCGAATATGGGATTACCAAGCTAAGATCTTCCGATCTAATCCGGAGACTGCCTTTGAAATTGAGACTATACCTGGTAGAACGGTTGGCAGCTTACCAAGGTTTTATCGTCTATTCATTTGCTTTAAGTCACAACGAGACGCTTGGAAGAATACATATAGGCCTATTATAGGCATAGATGGTGCCTTTCTCAAATGGGACGTAAAGGGTAATCTTTTAGCAGCTTTTGGGAGAGATGGAGACAATAGGATTGTTCCTATTGCATGGGCTGTAGCGGAGATTGAGAATGATGATAATTGGGATTGGTTTCTAAGGATGTTATCTGCCAAGTTGGATCTTCAAGATGGAAAAAACGTGGCAATCATATCAGACAAGCAATCGGTAAGTCTTGAGAAACCTCTTGTGTTCGGATAATAGTAAATGAGTATGCTAATTGTCTACATTGTGTATATTTCCAGGGTTTAGTTAAAGCAATTCACACTGTTATTCCAGCAGCTGAGCATAGGCAATGTGCGAGGCACATTATGGACAATTGGAAGAGGAGTAGCCATGATATGGAGCTACAAAGACTCTTCTGGAAGATTGCAAGGAGCTACACAAAAGGAGAATTTGGTGCTCATATGCGAGCTTTGCAGAGTTACAATCCTAGTGCCTATGACTCGCTGCTGAAAACCCAACCAAGGACATGGTCTAGAGCGTTTTTCAGGACTGGAAGTTGCTGCAATGACAACTTAAACAACCTCAGTGAGTCATTTAATAAAACCATCCGAGGAGCCAGGAGGAAACCTTTACTAGATATGCTGTAAGATATTAGGAGACAGTGTATGGTGCGTAACGAGAAGAGGTATGTGATTGCGGGTCGGTTGAAGACTAGATTCACGAAAAGATCCCACGCTGAGATAGAGAAGATGATTGTTGGGTCACAGTTTTGTAATAGGTGGATGGCAAGGCAAAATAAGCATGAGATAAAGGTTGGTGATGTCACGGTAAGTGTTGATATTAATGAAAACACTTGTGGTTGCAGGAAATGGCAGATGACTGGTATACCGTGTATTCATGCTGCATCCGTCATCATAGGAAGGAAGGAGAAGGTGGAAGATTATGTGGCTGAGTGGTACACGGTGTGGCAGCTGACATACATTGATGGTATTGGACCTTTTCAAGGTAAGCTGCTATGGCCAAGAGTGAACAGGATAGGAGTGTTGCCACCTCCATGGAGAAGAGGTAATCCAGGGAGGCCTAATAATCATGCTAAGAAGAAATCATTGTTTGAAACTGTCTCTAGCTCCAACAAAACCATGCTAAGAGGCAATCGAGTCATGACCTGCTCAAATTGCAAACAAGAGGGACACAACCGAGCAGGATGTAAGAATCTGAGAGTTGCAACACCACCAAGAAGAGGAAGGGGTCGACCAAGAAAAGGACAAGTAAGATTTTCCAAATTGAACACTGGACATTATATTTCATTTTGAACATTGATTTGTAACATTTTTGATTGAAATCAGGAGCCGAGGGTTATACTTTTTGGACAAGGTCAACCATTGCAAGGATATACTTCTCAACAGTCTCAAGGACCACCTACTCAACCATTTCAAGGACCACCAACTCAACCATCTCAAGGAGCACCATCTCAGCCATCACAAGGAGCACAATCTCAACCATCACAACCATCTCAACGACAACCAGCTCAACCATCACAAGACAGATCTCATCCAACAACCTCAGTCAGATCAAGAACTCATCTGGCTGAATCACAAGGAGGTTCACTGCGAGGAGGCTGGGCACCATGGTTTGAATGTTCACGTTAAACTTCAAAGTCGGGTTTCGTTTGGATACTCTATTTTTTTTTTGTTTTTTAGGATTGATGTTTGGCCTTTTGTTTGTATCAAAACATTTTATATCATGATTGAGAAACAATTCAAACAAGAGATATCAAATACTTTTGAGTTCAAAGAAATCATCAAACAAGGAATATCACAAAGAGATTACATTAAGCTCATGTTAATAACCTAACATAAAAGTGTTATGATTTCCTTGGCTAAACAATACAAAACAACACAAAACAGTCATAACACCAAGCCCAACAAAACCGACTTTGAAGCACAGCATAAACTTGCATAGTTCTTTTTTTTGTTGGCCATGTCTTCTTCCTTCAATTCTTTCACCATAGCATANGAGGTATGTGATTGCGGGTCGGTTGAAGACTAGATTCACGAAAAGATCCCACGCTGAGATAGAGAAGATGATTGTTGGGTCACAGTTTTGTAATAGGTGGATGGCAAGGCAAAATAAGCATGAGATAAAGGTTGGTGATGTCACGGTAAGTGTTGATATTAATGAAAACACTTGTGGTTGCAGGAAATGGCAGATGACTGGTATACCGTGTATTCATGCTGCATCCGTCATCATAGGAAGGAAGGAGAAGGTGGAAGATTATGTGGCTGAGTGGTACACGGTGTGGCAGCTGACATACATTGATGGTATTGGACCTTTTCAAGGTAAGCTGCTATGGCCAAGAGTGAACAGGATAGGAGTGTTGCCACCTCCATGGAGAAGAGGTAATCCAGGGAGGCCTAATAATCATGCTAAGAAGAAATCATTGTTTGAAACTGTCTCTAGCTCCAACAAAACCATGCTAAGAGGCAATCGAGTCATGACCTGCTCAAATTGCAAACAAGAGGGACACAACCGAGCAGGATGTAAGAATCTGAGAGTTGCAACACCACCAAGAAGAGGAAGGGGTCGACCAAGAAAAGGACAAGTAAGATTTTCCAAATTGAACACTGGACATTATATTTCATTTTGAACATTGATTTGTAACATTTTTGATTGAAATCAGGAGCCGAGGGTTATACTTTTTGGACAAGGTCAACCATTGCAAGGATATACTTCTCAACAGTCTCAAGGACCACCTACTCAACCATTTCAAGGACCACCAACTCAACCATCTCAAGGAGCACCATCTCAGCCATCACAAGGAGCACAATCTCAACCATCACAACCATCTCAACGACAACCAGCTCAACCATCACAAGACAGATCTCATCCAACAACCTCAGTCAGATCAAGAACTCATCTGGCTGAATCACAAGGAGGTTCACTGCGAGGAGGCTGGGCACCATGGTTTGAATGTTCACGTTAAACTTCAAAGTCGGGTTTCGTTTGGATACTCTATTTTTTTTTTGTTTTTTAGGATTGATGTTTGGCCTTTTGTTTGTATCAAAACATTTTATATCATGATTGAGAAACAATTCAAACAAGAGATATCAAATACTTTTGAGTTCAAAGAAATCATCAAACAAGGAATATCACAAAGAGATTACATTAAGCTCATGTTAATAACCTAACATAAAAGTGTTATGATTTCCTTGGCTAAACAATACAAAACAACACAAAACAGTCATAACACCAAGCCCAACAAAACCGACTTTGAAGCACAGCATAAACTTGCATAGTTCTTTTTTTTGTTGGCCATGTCTTCTTCCTTCAATTCTTTCACCATAGCATATATCTCATTGACCTCTGCTTTGATTTTGCTAATCTCATTTGCAATGATGGATAGTCTTGGTAAGGCATCTTCTACTTTTTCAAACACGACATCCTCCACCCATTTGAACAAATGATTCTAATGTACAATTAAACATAATCATAGTTAGCTTACCATGATAATGAAGACGAATTTGAACTACACGAATTGACATATACTTACATCCCTTTTGCTTGCCATATATTGATATCTCATTTACTTACATAACGAAAGAATGGTCGTCCTGGGTTCTCTTGAGTTTTAGAGGTAAATATCTTGACATCTAAGCAACACACACACTTCGACGGCACACCACGTTCACCTACGCCACCGGATGTGATAGAATTTGGACTCATCGGAAAAGAGAGAGGTTGAGAAATCGATTTGGGGATTTGAAAACTAAAACCTAGAAATCGATTTGGGGATTCTTATTTCCTTCATTGTTTTGTTGTTTATAAGACGTCGACGTTTCGAGTAAACGGAAGCCGTTAACGGATTGTTAACCCCGTTTATTACCTTCTAACAGTGACTTAACCGCGTGCCTAAAACGGCAAAGTCAAAGAAAGTTCCCTATTATTTGGATAAGTCAACCCAAAGTTGGGGATTAAAATGACATCTCCAAAGTTGGGGATTTTTTTGTCCCAATTTTGAAAGTTTGAGATTTTTATGGTATTTTTCCCAAAGAAAAACATACAAAGTTAAGCAAAAGGAGAAGATTTCATTCTTAGATCTAAGGAAGTTTTACTTATCTTATAATCTAAGTACTTCATATAAATAGGGGGGGGGGGG
>NC_025702.1:4078848-4097944 GCF_000633955.1 Camelina sativa | reverse complement strand
GGTTGTCCCCTATGAAGGGATCCGATTTCTAATAGCAAAAAACCCTAGATCTTAAATTGTTCTTGAGAAAAAACCTACCTTGTTCTTCAAGAGATTTTAATTCACCTTATGTTCTAGCTTTGAATCTAGTTTTTGAGAGAGATTGTTAATTGAATTAAATTCTCCCTTTAACCAAATTCATTGTGAAAATCCTTGATTCTACAATTGGCGCCAATCAAACTCGCTGCAAACTCGCTAACAGAGTCATTGACCCAGCTCTCACACAAAAAGAAAACCCAACAGATCGCTCATGTAATGCAGCTAGTGAAATCGAAGCCGATTTAACAGAAGCATAACAAGTTGCTATATGTCAATCTGAAGCGCAACTCACTCTTGAAACACCGTCTAACACCACAACTTCACATCCAACACGACTAATTCCAATGAGCAAGCTCTAGATGGTTTTTGGTACAATGACCACATATCTCCTCCAGATGATTGCCGATACGAATCGTCGGATTGATGAGGTCGCCCGCCATACTACTCCATAGCCTCAGCAGGGAACCCTATCTCTGGGTCAAACTAACTTGGGCAACCTCACCCGCACTTTAGATATCACTCACACTCGGTCCAACCATGTCGGCGGATTTCTTCCACAACAGATAACCTCAGCATTCGAAACCCATGTTATTCCCCCGATGGTGCAGCAACTACAGGTCGTAGCCTCGAAAATCGAGGAACTTTATTCGAAACTTTGGGATATCAGCTCTCAAATTAACCGCGCTGTCAATTTTGGCTCCTAAGATCGATAGAATGTTTGAAGAAACGCAGCAAACACCTCTCACCGCGCGAATCACACGGACTAGAATCCCACATGTCAAATCAAAGCTTCCAACCTACGAAGGAGACAAAGACCCGAAGAAATTCATGATGTCTTTTATGACCCTCGTCGCTAAGGCTCACTTTTCCGACGAGCAAGAGGACATCAGATATTGCCAACTGTTCCTCGAAAGCTTTCCAGAAATGCACTGACTTGGTTTTTAAAATTCAAGAACAATTCTATCGATAATTTCGCTCAGTTATCAACAAATTTCATTAAGCACTATCGGATCTGCATCCAGTCGAGAGCCTCTAGTGCCGATCTATGGGGCATAACCCATGAAGCCTACAATTGTTACACCGGTATCTGACCAGATTCAAATAGGTGCTCTCCATGATAAATGTTTCAAAGGACACTGCCATTCCCACTCTCCGAAAAGGGCTCATATACAGGTCTACCCTGCGGAAGGACTTGCCTATTCACGAGCCTTAGGATCTCGATGATGCGTTACATTAGGCTTCCAGATACGTTATTGTCGAGGAAGAGGATGCCAAGGTAGCTGCCAAGAATGAACCTGTACGGCCAACAACCACCAATGATAAAGGTCAAATGCCAATGTACCTCAGTCCACTCGATATCCGAGGTGGATGGGCAACAGAAGGCGCCTCCCAGCGAAAGATCTATACTGTGATTTTCATCGCTTCTTAGGAAATTCGACAGCCGAATGCAAACATCTATCGTACATCTTTCTCGACAAATACAAATCTGGTGAAGTGGAAGCCGCTTTCCAACCAAGATATTCTCGCGGTGCTAAGCGATAAGATGGCAACTGTCATGGGCAACTTAATGGCAAACGAAGGCCACCATACAACAATCGCGAGTATCGCAATAATGATCGATGTGAAGATGATAAGCACGAGCTTAATTATGAGGAGGAAAGATGGAGCTTACCTCGGCAAGAAAACGAGGACAACCAAGTTCGAGAGGAAGATCTCCCAGGTCCTCTGAAGAGGCTAATAGGACAACGACCTCAACGAGCCATGAAAATGAGCATACCTGACTACTGCAGCGTTACAATTCAGTTTGGGCCCTTAAGAAGAGGGCAAAGTAGGTCTAACATACAAGCTCTCCTAGAAGATGTGTCGCTCAATGATGATCCCATTATCTTTACGATGGGAGATGATAAAGGAATACAACATCCGCACAATGATTCTGTGGTCGTTGAGGTAAAAATGGGTGACTTCGACATTGAGAGAATCCTAATCGACATTGGAAGCATGGTGAACATAATTTTTCTTTGCACGTTGGAAAAAATGGGAATTTCTGAGCAGCAAATCAAGCCTGAGTCGCGTACCTTGACTGGATATGATGAAATCGTGAAGTTGTCAATGGGCGTTGTCAAATTACAAGCCCGTGATGGAGGAGTCACGAGAAAAACTAAGTTCGCAGCAATGCTCTTTCAATCTATAATGCGATACTTGGATATACGCCATGAGAGCAATTTCATCGACCTATCACCTTTGCATCAAGTTTCCGAGTACAACAGGATCTATACCCTGTACGGTGACCAAAAAATATCACGGACCTGTTATGTTATCAAGAACACATGCCGTGTCTCCATTAGCAAGGACATGACTTGATAAAATTACCGAGCTGTCAGATCATTCAAGTTAATATCGATGATTCAGATCCTTCTCGCACAGTCAAAATTGGAGCCGAACTCGACGACAACACCAAGGAGGAGCCAATCACTTTCTTGAAGACTAGATCTTTGACCTTCGCCTGGTCGACCAAAGATATGGTTAGAGTCGACTCCGACATCGCGTGTCACAAACTCAATATTTATCTAACTTTAAAACCAATCTCGACTTATGCAAAACTAACTAAGTATGCATTCTATGCAAAAGAGACTATCAATGATGAAAAAAAAAATTTATCCGAGATAAATGCATGATAAATACATGCTAAGGAGATATAAAATATACACATATCAACTCGCTCAAACTTATTCTTGGCTTTCCCTCAAGCAAACAATCAAGAACAAAGTATGGAAGAGAGGGTTAAGATGGGGTCTCAGAACTTAAAACATGCTGAAAAGAGTAGTTAGAATCAAGGTCCTTATTTTTAATTCTATGATGCATGGTGAAGGAAATTTATTTAAAAACTTTAGACAATGTCATCTCAACCTGAAACGATTCCAATCTTTAATCTACACATGCATTCCTATCAATCATTCCCTTTAACATTCATTAACAGAGAATCGTGAATCAAGCTATGCAATGTCATCGAACTCATTTGCCTAGGGTAAAAGGTTAGAGACAAAGATGGTCTCCTTCTCAAGTGGTTTTATCAATACAGAACAAGGTTCTCTCATGAAAAGGAGTTGAGCTTAAGAGAAGGCTAAAGGTTGAAACCAACTGATACATACAAGAGCAGTATCTCTTCTACCCAAAGGTCCCCAAGGAAACTCAGCTCTATCTTTATAACCCAGAAGTTTGTCCTATCTCTACCTTTCATCAATATATCTTCTCCAACCAATCTCTTATTCTTTGCACTTAGTCGTAAGAGGAGGTTACTATTTATCATTCTAGCGAATTCGGAATTCTTCTTTATCACTATGGTTCTCTTTCTTTTCTTCTGAGAACTCCAGACATCTTATGCGTTTTGCTTTCTCTTCTTTGTCTAACATTTTCATTCTATGCCCAGAACCAATAACTCTTTTTACTTTTCTTATCCCAAATCTTTACTAGACTTGTAAACCTTGAAACACATTCCCTCTTCTAAAGACTCTTTACCCTTTTGTTTTCTCTTTTACTCATCACTGTTCTGCACAAACCCAATCCCAAGACCCAAAATCGAGTTCTCACCTAGTCCTACTAGTCCGGATAACGCGAACTAGAACTAAACAGGATCCTACTCTTGTCGGCTAGAACCTAACACTTTCTAACAAGCTCAACTCAAAAAAGCCTCACACTCACGAATACAATTGGCTTGAAAGAACGGTTGGTTAAGGGTGCGGGAAATTGTTCCAAAGATGAGAATCAGCTACTTGGATTAACAAGAGTGGTAAAAAGGAGAAAGATAATCCAAGTAAGTATATGGTATCCATGAGTTCGAGTTCAATGCATAATATGATAATTGCAAGTCATGATTAGGTTCACGTAGATAGGGAATGATGTTAATTCAAAACATGCTTCAATCAAGACTATAGAGCGATTTGGAGAATTCAAAACCTGGTTCAGTCTTACATTTCAAGTTCAATCAACATGCATCAAAGAACTAATAACAAGGGCCTAGATCCTATCCTATTGAATTCAACAAGCTACCAAGGTTATAATCATCATTAACCCCTATGCTAAATGAAACAGCCATATATGAATAACACTAGAATCAATCCTAATATGCAATTGCAATCTACATGAACACTGTGTTTTTATAGAAAATTTTGAATTTTTTTAAAAGTTTTTATGGTTTTTCAAATATATGAATGCAGATTCAAATATGCTATGATGCAAAAATTTGAAATAAGAATCACCAAAAACAACATCAATACATCATCTCAAACCCTCCCCCAAAATTAAATTACACAGTCCTTGTGTAAAAAAAAATTTGAGAAAGGATTTGAGAATCACAACAAAAACAATGGAAGGATGAGATGGTATATACAAAGGAAATGTAGGAGTACCTCAAAAGTAGAAGAAGGAATCGGTGCTCGTCCAAGGAGAAGTGTGATACTAACTTTGTCCCTCACCTTATTCTGGATTCGCAAGAGTGACCTCAGCTGCTTGGTCGACTTGTTGCTCAATCACTTGCGTGTCCTGAAAAATGTTATGCTGCTCTACGCACTGCATGTCGTCGACTCGAGGCTCACAATGTTCTGATACTAACACAACATCTTTTGCATGCTGATAGTCACCTTGAGGCTCAGTCTGCTGCTCAACCTCTTTTATACTTTGATAGTCACCCTAAGCTTCATTATGCTGTTGAACCTCTTACTCACCTTGAGATATCGACCGATGTGCTGACCGATGACTTGAGGAAACTCTATCCCTGGAACTCCTCAAACCTCTTCACTTTTCTCCCTAGATTCATGAGACGAATGTCTTGAAGAAGCGGGTGACGGCTGACGTTCTCTTGGCACATGGGAGGATTGGCGTACTGGAGAAGGAAACAGATAAAGTGTTCTCTGGAGAATTGGCTCAAAGCTCGCAGAGGCGCGAACCTGCATTGGTAAGGCATCCTCGGGAATGGAATTAGGAATGGCGGTAGTGAATGTCGAACAACTGAATTTACTCATGAAGTTCGTGAAAGTCTTCTTGAAACTATTGAACGTCTTGTCCCTTGCCTTGCCCCATCTCCGTAGTTTGTTGAGACGTTCATGAGCTGCCTTGACCACCTGGGGAATCCTCGGCATTGAGTACTCCTCAAAGTGAAACTTCTCTAGTACTCATATGTGTCTTCCTCCATCGGGTCGGGTCTCTCTTCTTAATTTTCTACATGTTTCTCCTCAACCTCGGATTTATAAAGAGTGTCTCTTGGAGGAATGAACTCGATGTGCGCACCGCTCAAGATTGTCGTCAACTTGGCACAAGGGAGGGGTAATCTCGAGGGACTAGTCTCAGGATGCATAAACTTGTAGATTAGCCGTCCATGACTCAAAACCCAATCCAGAGTGTTATGCTGCCGCAAGTTGTTCACTTCTATCCAGAGTGGTGGGTATGACTTAGAGGGTAGTGGAACACCACGCCGTCCATGCACATCACTCCTGGAGTTTGGTTACTGTTGAATTGCGAGACCCAAGTTTTGTAGGTCATCATGTAGTTTAGAATGTAGAACGAGATGGAAGTGTTGGTCGTGTCACCTTGATGTTCAGTTCCATCCATTGTAGTGAACAAAACTCCCTTAATCGCTATGTCAATCATGTCAAGCTCACCATTCGTGATATATATTTTGATCTCTTTTGCGTAAAATGCATTAGCAACTGCCTTATGTAAGTATCGCACCACTAGGCTTCTCAAGTGCATCGCCTCTGTTTTCGACGAAATGAACATGGGGGTGCTTCCATTTGTTGCCCATAGTGCCACCACTTCATTCCTATCGATCTGTGGTGCAGTCCCAGTTCCGCTGGAAAATCTGAGTATTGGATTGTTTCCTCTCTGTATCCATGCTTGGGAGTTTTCATGAGCCTCTCCATGTGGCACTGCTTAAACAGATACTGCACATTCTCAGATAACCCGAGTTGCTCCATTGTTTCAGTATGGGGATATCTCGTACCCATGAATTCAAGATTCTGAAATAGCTCATAGTACTCCTTGGGAGTCATCCTCTCCTCAGCCGCTTTTCTTTTCACTGATTTCCTGAGCGCTTGCTCTGAACGCAGGTAAGGTTCCTCCGTCTCGTAATAACTTCCCTCATCTCTTGGTTCATAAAATTGTATCGGTCTCTTTCCATAACTCTTACTCTTGGCTAACGGCTACACTTGTCTGCTCGACCCCACATCATGATTTTGTAACTACCCTGAACCCTCAACAGCTTCTCCTACCACATTCTTCATATCCAAAAAACCCTTTGCCATAGACTGAGGCGATGAGCGTTCTCTAGCCCTACAACCATACGCATCTCTCATTTCATCTAAGAACTCAGAGCGTTCTCTAACTCTTCTTTGAGTTAAACATGTCTCAGAGAAGCAGAAAGAGCACCAAGTTCTTAAATGAAATGAGAGAATCATATGGTTATAAGGCAAGAGAACGCTCATCGCCTAAGTCTATGGCAAAGCATGTTTTGGAAATAAAGAACATGGTAAGAGAAGCTGTCGAGGGTTCAGGGTTGTTACAGAATTCGGAAGCGGGGTCGAGCAGACCAGTCAAGCAGTTAGCCAAGAGTAAGAGTCGTGGAAAGAGACCGATACAAGTTTCTGAATAAAAAATGAGGACATTGATTACGAGATGGAGAAATCTCAGCTGAGTTCGGAGTAAGAGCCCAGGAAATTAGTAAGAAGAAGTACGGTGGAGGGGAGGTTGACTCTGAAGGAGTACTATGACCTATTTCAACAGCTTGGCTTCATGGGTACGAGATATCCCCATGCTGAGACAATGGAGCAACTCGGGATAGTTGAAGATGTGCAGTTTCTGTTTAAACAGTGCCGCCTGGAGAGGCTCATGAACACTCCCAAGCATGGATATTGATATGCTCAAATTAAACCCTAGAGCTACTCTCTCAAATTAAGAGGTCACTGTAATACTTAGGGGTCGAATTCCAAAAGGAGTCAAGATTACACAATAAATTATAGAGTTTTATGATTACGCTAAACAAGTTGATTTAGATAAAGAAAAGCAATGCAAAATATTAAAATAAAATTGTTGTAAATTCATAAGATCAAAAAGCTAGGTCCAGGGAATTTCTCAGGAAATTAAAAAATATTAAATCAATAATTAAATAGAATTCAAGCAATTAAAATCAGATCTAGAACTCTAAACTCTTCTATACAATAAATCAGTTCTCACTGCAAATATTATCTAAATTTTAAACCAGAAAATCCAAATCTCTTTGTAAAATTCTAGGTTAAAAATCAGCTTTAAAAACAGGTTAAGATTGTTCACAAAATTACTAAATCAAATCTCTTTGCAAGAAGTAATTTTGCTCATCAAAAGATTTTATCAGGAAAATCAATTTTATTCTCATATCAATTAATTTCCTTAAGATCTAAATCCAGATGGCTAATCAAAGATATAACATTAAGAACAACCTATGATGAAGATCTAGAAAGATAAAGAATCCTAAATAAACAGATCTAATAATTCATAAAATCCCTGTGAAAAACCCTGAACCTAACAAGCAAACTACTCATACATATTCAATGAAGAACAAAACATAATTCTGAATAATAAGCAATTGAAATTAAAAGAGTAAAGAGTGAGTTCAAGAATTCTTCTCTCAAAGTAGTTCAGATCTCTCTCCCAAAAGCTCTCAAAATCTCACAAGGTTGCAGTAAAATAAAACTTGCTAGAATAAAACTTAAGGGTTTGTAAAACCTAAAAAAAACTATTTATATGTCCTAAAACACGTCAGGGACTTGTATTGCAATTTAGGAAAACTTTGGGCAGAATTGTAAAACTTCCAATTTTCTTGTTCTCAAGTAGACAATACACGGTGTCGACCGATGCTGAAGCAGTATCGATCGACACTCCCTCTCTCTTCTGACTCCAAGTTCATTTCTTCGGGATTAATGCTCCAAAATGATCCAAATTGCTCCACTTTGCTCCATCCATGCTAAAATCCTAGAAAATCTGTAAAGACTCAAAAACATCCTAGAAAAAATCAAAATACTCTAAAAGACTCCTTATATCATGGTTAAAAACCACAAAAACCATGATATATCAACTCTCCCAGACTTAACATTTGTTTGCCATCAAGCAAAATATAAGCTTAGACCTGTGAAAGAGGTTTGAAAACACAGAAACTCATTTTCTCTCTAAGGTACTGCCATGATCATCCAAACCATAATCCATATGATTAGCAGACAAATCCAAATCGAACCCCCATGTACTTCTCCGTTGACATTCGTAGCATCCCAAATTCAACCCAAATTCAATTACTTCCTCCATTAAGCCCTCATCAGTGGGTCTCATCAATTTGATCAATGTCAAGAACCTTTTAGACTCATTCCCGTACTATACCATAGCAAGCAAGATATATCTTTTTACAACATTTGGTAGTCTTCCTCTCTCCCAGACTTATTCTATTCTTATCCTCCTTTGAGCTTTGCTTTGCTGTTTTTTTTTTTAGTAATCAAAGGTGTAGGCGAATAATGGGGTCATTGGTAAGTTATCTACCCCTTGCTTTCAAACTTTGTGTGATCATTTGACTCGAGACGAGAGTAGAACAATTCCCATATTACATGAAGAGTAATGTTGTATCAGTTTTAACTTTTAAGGTGATGTTGATGATAACTACACTGTTGGTGGCTTTTTCAGAAAAAAAAAAAAAAAAAGGAAAACACTTGTGGTGATGGTTCATACCGCATCTATGGTGGTGTATGTGGCATCCCTGGCGACAATGACGGCACATTTGGGATTCTTGGCGGTGTTGCATGGGATGTCTGC
This sequence comes from Camelina sativa, assembly GCF_000633955.1. Classification (NCBI taxonomy): domain Eukaryota; kingdom Viridiplantae; phylum Streptophyta; class Magnoliopsida; order Brassicales; family Brassicaceae; genus Camelina; species Camelina sativa. The sequence continues at coordinate 4,089,043 of NC_025702.1, read as the reverse complement.
GGCGGTGGCGGTGATGCACGGGCTATCTGCGGTGGCGGTGGTGGCGATTTGTAAACATAATAATGAGGACTCGGTGGGCTGGATGAATGTGTCACTCGTACCATCTTTGTTCTCCACTCTAAACAATTTAGGAAATAAATTAATAAAAAAATAACAAAGAAACAATTAAAATCTGTATCTGAAAACACTAACCAGTTATTGAGGTTTGTTGAGAAGGCAAAGCAGATTCAGTATGGTAAAGAAAAGTGCATAGAAGAAGAAGAAGAACAAGACCCAATTCTGAAACAGTATTGCTTTTCATCTCTATCTCTCCTCTCTCTCTCTAGGATTCAGGAAAAAAATCTTTCACTCAGGAAAATAGGGACAAACACAATAATGCCTTTTTGGCATTTTTCAGAAAAAAAATGTTGTAGATTTTGGCAAATGTTACTTATGTGATGTTGTAGGCCATATATGTAGGGAATTTCCAAGTAAAGAGTTAAATGTAAATCGAATATTCTTTTTTATCAGTAGTAAATATAAGTCAAGTCTTTAGATTTTGTCCACACTGAAAAATAATTTTTTCTATGTTGTCGTCTTTTACTGGAATCTTCGGCCGACTTGCAAATATAAAATGTAATACAAATTTGTGTATTTTCAAGCAGACAAGCAGGGCCGGCTCGACGTTATTGAATGCCCAAACCAAATAGCAATAAGAAGTCATAAATAGCAATAAGATACTATGCCTTCAGAATTTTTTTTTTGCAAAACCATAAATAATAGCAATAAGAAATCATACCAAAACTTTATACAACAGTTTTTGATTATAAAAGCGGTTTATAAAAAGATAAAAGAAACTAAATAAAAACTTATATCTTATATTAATATTGCTATATTTTCTTTATTTATAGAGAGCAAAATATAATTTCTCTATTTATAGAAAAAAATAGTAATATGTAATTTAGAGATAAGAATAGAGGTGAGTTGGAATAAATCTCACTTCTATTATAGAATCAAATCCATTCGAAATGGTCGGAGCCACAGTTTTTTAATCCACAGCATCTGTACTAGAAGCAAGATCTTCAAAAATTATAGAGGGTTGTAGCCTGTTGGCCTAAGAGTCCGGACCAAATCGTTCTTGGGATCAAAAAAAGTAGGCTATTATATATTGATGTTTACGTTTACAATAACCAACCATAAAGTGTACTAGAAAGACTTGAATCGTGATCTCCTAATCCTAGTATAAATACTTATATCATACCATAAATAAGTTGATAGACCATCCTGTGGTCCACATCAAGATTATCCTCCACTGCCGTGGTTTGGTATTTCAGTCACAACTTCGTATAAGGTAGCTTCATTTCTACCCACGATTAAACCTTCGTCGAGTATATATATATATATATATATATATATATATATATATATTATGAAATTGCAATAATTTATAAGATATAGAACAGGTGATTTTTTTTTGTGTGTGCAAAAACTGGTGACGTGGTTACATTTTGTTTTTACCCCACATTTATTCATGAAAAAAAAAATATTTGTAGTTCTTCATGTTAATAAATAATATGTTCAAAAGAATTTTAATAGAAAATTTTAAAAATTTTCAGGAATATATAGTTTTAAGAGGTGGTTGTTGTCTCATAATTTTTACTATTATAGCATGATTATTTTATCCAATTCCAATTTTTTTCTCGTAATTTTTACTATTGCAGCATCCATTTTACATTGGTTGACATGACTATATAAGTCGTGTTGTACTGTTCAGTAACAAGCTATCAATTAGCTACTTATAGTTTTAAAGAATTTGATTATTTTATCCAATTCCAAGTTTTCAAAATATAGAGCAATCCTATCATTTTATCTATTTTAGAGTAATATCTGTATATTTCTTTTTTTTTATCTAAACTAAAGTAACTCTAAAATAAAGCATGTTTTTTTCAAATGTGTAAAAAAAAGCAAGTTTTCTATTTTTTACTCTAAAGTAGAGTTAATATAAAAAATAGAATCGAGAATAGAGTTACTCTAAATATAAACCAATCCTATCATTTTTTCTATTTTAAAGTAAGATATAAGTACGACATTGAAGCAAATGCTACTTTATAATAGAGTTTTAACTCTAAAATAGAGTAAGGTACGGTTGAAGATGTGTTTATAGTATAGATGTATTGTGAGACGGTGTATGAAGGAGGGGATACACTATTGATTTAGCATGCATATGTGTTAGATCTATTATTCTGTATTAGTTAACTAAAAATTTCATTTCCAGCCAACAAAACTTCAATTTCAAGGTTCATATTCATTGTTCAAACATTTTTGCGGTGAATAAATTTTATATTCATACATAAAGAGGAGATTTGTTGTAACAATCAATTTATCAAAAAACAAATCATATACTCAATTTTATACACACAGTACACACAAACAAGAAAATGAAGCATCGTTAGATACAAATTGGACAATGGGCCTACTGCCCGACGAATATTTCACCATTCAACGCGCTTTCACTTTACGAAGCTGCGAAAAGTTTTATGTACATATACAATAATTGATGTATAAAAACTATAGCCTCTCAATAACTTATTAATAATTGAGAATTTTAAGAATTAATTAAATAACTATATTAACAACACTTGTTTACATATTTTCTTATTAGTTAACTCTATGTTTACATATTTTCTTATTAGTTAACTCTATAATATTTCTACATCTTTCGTCTATATTTTTCTGACCACATTTTTGTACATATTTTATAATAGTTTAGTTTGTCCGAAAATTTTGGGCTTATATATTACCAAATAATTTGGTACAAGTGTCGCCGGCCGTTTCACAAGGCGTGTTCAATTTTGGTTTTGAGCTTTGTAAAAAAATAATTTGACAAAGATTTATTTTATACATAGGTTTATTTGTAGCCAAATACTTAGACATTATTTAAATTAAACTCAAGACAGTATCTGCAAAGTCTATAAGCTACTTTAAGACTCTCTTCACCAATGTTTATCATTTGATAATAATCATGAGTACAGTTCTTCTTACTCACTTTCGTTGACCTCATATCCGTCACTCCCGGAGATGAGTTTTGCTTATGGGCCTTTTCCTCTTTCCGATTTAGAGGGTGGCTTGAAGGTGGGGGGTTTTGGGAAGAAGTGAGGGGGAGGTGGAGGTGGTGGAAGAGGAACGTAATCCAAGCGCAATTTGTTCCCTTCTAACAATATAGATCATTAGTTTCTACAAATAATATACATGTGATTACGAATATAACGTATATTAATATGTAAGAAAACCTTAGAATCTTAGATACACGCATACAAATGCATGAGAATACTGATCGTGTTTAAAAAAAACCAAGAGACCTTATGCGTGTAAACACTTACGTTGCAGAAGTTTGGCGTCGGTGACCTCAACTTGAGATGAGACAAACAAGAGCACAATAAATAAAGAAAGAAGAAGAGAAACGAAATTTGACGTCATTGTAGCCATTAAGATAGGTTTCTCCAGTCTATCAAGATTTCCTTTGAAGACCTATTTATAAATATAAGAAAACGAAGCCTCGTTTCATACTACTGTAAAGTGTAATACTGCTGGGAGGTCTGGGACCCTAGACATTTCCATTTGACGCGCTTTATTTTTGTGATTCTGGAAAAACATTTTGTTAAAAACTCTTTACCAAGCTAATGGTACTAACAGATGGAAATACTTAAATGTTTACATCTTATAGTGTTTTCAACCACATATAGGTTTCAGTTTACATCTAAAGAATCTCTTTTCAGTAGCATGCAAAACCGAGAATTTTGATTATTATAATCGTACAGAATACCTAAAATATAATAACAAGGCAATAATATAATAATGATGTATAAGACAAAATCAAATTTCATAAAAACTAGAAAATATAAATTCTCAAGAATCATTAATATTTTCAAGTTAACAAGGTAAACCGAACATTATTATTATAATTATTATTATATATATATATATATATATATTAGATAAGGTCCGCGTAATAACACATATAAAAATTTTAAAAAATTATTGAGAATAATTAAGTAGTAATAGACATTTTTTTAGATTTTATCTTCTAACATTTAATATTGAATATGAACTTCTCATATTTCATTTTAATACTCTCTCAGTTCTATTATATAAGAGTTTGAAGGCTTTTTGCATTATTTTATAATATTTTCTCAAAATTTTATGTACAATTTTTATTAATATAATAATTCATGACTATTTGAACTATGCAATATATTTTTCGGGAAAACGATCTATTTTCCCACAAAAGGTATCACATCAATCTAAATAGAGCTCAATCTTTGATCAACAGAAGAAAATCATTATGCTCTTTTTTATTTTAATTTGTTTTAATTAATTTAATTCGGTTTAAATTAGGTTATATTTGTTTTCTTATTTTATTTAGTTGGTTCAGTAAATAGTGAACCGAGCAAAACCATGTTTGTGGGTAATTAGGTGAAAACTATGTTTCAAAGAAGATATAGATCTTGATTATGGAGTCTGAGATATATAGATTGAGAAATGTTTTTGCGGAGATATGTAGCACGTGGTAATAGATTGAGCTCTATATGGCTTGATATGATACTCTCTTGGAGAATATATCGTTTTCCGTATATTTTCTTATTGGTTTATAAATGACATAATATTTATTGTTTATTAATGTTTGTGTCTTTGTCCAAAAACTCTTATAGGACATGGAGTAGCATTTAAATATCTATAACATCGTAATAAACCATATTTTAAGTTTAATAATACATTTCATCTTAATGCATAGAACTAAATATTTTATATCAAACACAATTAATAAATCATATCAAGTCTATATCTTAGTTAGAATTGAAAATACAAATAAAAATTAACAAAATATAATTCGCAATAAAACTGAATCAACATATTTAAGATATATTTGTTATGTTGTTATCTCATAATTACTAATTTTAACTCATTTCATAATCAATTTTAAATAAGTGAAACTTATAAAATAAAACCATATATAAAGATATATAGACATTACCATCAAATTACTGAAGATTCATTCCTATAAATTACAATATATTTCGTATTATCTTATGATTTAACTTATGCATTACAAAATACATGTGTTCAAATTATAAAATCAAACATAAAAAAATATGAATAATATTCTTGAATCAATTTTTTTTAAATGATACATATTAATATTTGAAATTTTTTTAATCTAAAATAAATTTCATCGTTAGACATTCAGTTTAGTAATAACATTTAACTATCTATTTCATAGTATATATTTTTTTATAAATTTATCTAAAAAGTAATATTTTTCTTGTATTATAGCAACTAAAAATTAAAGTAAGTAAAAATATTATAATTTTGAATTTTATGGTATATATACATATATAAATTTATCTTATAATTAGATTTTGAATAAAATTAGGTTTTATTTTATCTATTTACTTTTATATAAAACCTTTTTAGATTAGATTTAGAATTTTTACATTTTTATTTTTTTGAAAATTTTAATAATAAATTGACATGTGTCAACATTATATATATATATAAATTTATCTTATAATTAGATTTTAAATAAAATTAGGTTTTATTTTATCTATTTACTTTTATATAAAACCTTTTTGATTAGGTTTAGAATTTTTACATTTTTATTTTTTAAAGTTTTAATAATAAATTGACATGTGTCAACATCTGAATGATATAATTAACACGTGTCACGATCTTGTTAATGAGTATTTTTGTTATCAAGGTTTATATAATAATAAAATTAGGTTTTATTTTATCTATTTACTTTTATATAAAACCTTTAGATTAGGTTTAGAATTTTTACATTTTTATTTTTTAAAATTTTAATAATAAATTGAAATGTGTCAACATCTGAATGATATTGAAACAACTCATTCTTTTATATATATATATATATATATATTAATAGTCTCATACCCACAAACAACCTAGCAACAATCAACAACAGCGTATAACCAAAACAATTCCAATAAACCAATAAGAATCTCAACAATAATAATCCAATAACCATCATTTAAATAATTCATGACCAACAATGAAATAACCAAGTTCCAACATCCTAAAATGTTCTATCAACTCAACCCTAGCAACATAACCATTGCTAGACCCCAATCAATCAAGTCTCTAGAACATTCTCCTCCTCATCGCCTGCATTCCACGATCACATTTTACCTTTACCTTCACACCACAAACGACAATTGAAATGCGTAAGTATTATCATAAATATTAGTGAGCCGTCCTCTCATCTACTAGGTTATACACACAAGCAACTGAGACCCTCAGGTTTAAGCAATCAAACAAACACAACCAATACATCAAACCAGGAAAACAAGTCTCGGATGAGACCAGTGTCAACCGATGCTAACTCGGTGTCGACCGACGCTTACTCGGGACGCTGGCACTGAGTGGTGTCGACCGACGCTATCTCGGTGTCGATCGGCGCTGGCACTGAGTGGTGTCGACCGATGCTATCTCGGTGTGAATCGATGCTGAGTGGTGTCGAGCGACACCACATTGGTGTCGATCGACACTGCTTCTGCAGACACGAACTGCACGATCACGATCAAATCATCTCGAAACTGTCCCAAACTCACCCAAATGCCTCAGGAACTTATGGAAAATCCGAAAACAACACACCCAAGCAAGCAAACAACACAAATAGACAAAGAACAGCCAAACAAAAGAGATCTCAGGCTTAGATTAACCATGGTCAAGCACTCACCTCTTTTACAGGAAGACTTGAATGAGAAACGGTGGAACCAACACCTTAGGAAGCTTCTCCTTCATTCCCACTAACAGCTATCCTTTCCACAGCCACAAATCTCTCCAAAAACACCAAGAATAAGACAAAAATCTCTCAAACGCTTTCTCTCTTCTTTCTCTCTTTTCTCACTCAATGGCGACAAAACAACTTCCTAAAACCCTTAATTTGTCGCTTCTCCTCTTATATACTCGGTTTAGGGGTTTCCAATTGAACCAAACCGAACCAAACCACTATCAAATCAAACCGGTCGAAACCAAAAAAGATGGTGTCGATCATTATTAATTTGTAAAATTATGAGATATGTCAACTGTCAATAAATAACGCATTAGAAATTCTAGGAAATATTTTTTCTGTTTTACAAAGATTGTTATTTTCACACATTTTACACTAATTAAGAAAATTTTGAATTATATATGTTTAACCATATATAATAAGTGATTAATGATTTAAATTCAATGAAAATAGCTTTATGTTTAGGATTAAAAAAATCGCATTAAAAATACTAAAAATGAAAACTGACATTTTTTGTAAAATATAATTTTTGTAAAATAAAGGAAGTAGTATTTAAAACATCATTACTAGCCCTGGAGATTTGGTTTAACCGGTTTAACCGGTTTAATCGGTTTGGTTTATTCGGTTTTTCAAATTTTCGGTTATCCAAAAATTATACCGAATTGAACCGAATTTTAATTTGGTTCGGTTTAATCTGTAATCGGTTTATTCGGGTCGGTTATCAGCTTTGAAATCCATTCCGAACTAAACCGAAATTGTTTATAATTAGGTTTATTTAAACCGACTTAGACCAAAATACAGATAATGGGCTCAAATGAATATAAAATCCAATAACAATCCCAATTACAAAACCAATCCAGTTACATAATTGCGGTTTCAAGCCCATATCCATTAACAAACTAGGGTTTTGACGAAGTGGCTGATGGCGAGGCTGCGAGGCAGACGGTAACAGCAACGACAACGACGTGCTACCGTTAGATCTCCTCGTCGAGTATTCCGGAGAGATCTGTTAACATAGATAACAATGCTACACTTTAAAACAGGCGAAATCAAAGGGGAAAAACTCGATTCTTTTTCGCTATAATCTCCATGAGAAATCAAATAATACAACCCCAAATCAAATTCAAGAGCAAAACTCAAAAATTGATGATAAGTAAGAAAACTTACTGTAATCTAGCAGATGAATATGTTTTTGAGTTGATGCAATGGAAACAGCCCCAGTTTCCGACGACAGAGTATTGGCAATATTCACAGAGTGAAACCGTTCGGCGGCTCTCAAAAGATTATTTGAGATAGTGTCGAAAGAATCTTAGGTTTCAAGAGGAAAAATGTCACTTTGGACTGAGTAAAAAACATTAGTGGGCCACATATTTTTATTGTTGACTTATTAAAAACATAGGCCCGTCAGATTTCTTTTGGGCTTAATACAAAACAATTAGAAGCAGCCCAAGTTCAAAACAAATTAAAGATGCAAGTCATCTAACCTAATCGATTGTGAAGGATTAGTGGCAACATCACTTCTTCTTCTACAAAACACACAGAAGCTGACAGGTGAAGAAGGAGATGGAGTGATGTAGAACAGAAACCGAATAACCGATCGGTTATAGCCTGACGAACCGAACCGAATCATAAACCGAAATCCCTTGAACATTTTGCCGATCGGTTTAGTCCTTCATTCTCGTTCGGTGCCAATAACCGAAAAAGTCGGTTCTTTCGGTTCGGTTCTTTCGGTTCGGTTTCTTTCGATTTCGTAGGGAGTCTGTAGATGAGAGATCCTCACCAAAGATACTCCGATCCCTCCGCCAAAGACTCTGGTTTTTTGATAAGTAACAAAATCTAAAGACTTGACTTAATTAATAATAAATGACCATTGATAATATATTTGGAATTAAAGATATAGTAAGAAATGGTTCAAACATATATTGATTGGTAAATTTATGTATTGTGTGAGTCGTCATGTGAATAATGAAAATATGAAATGAATACACAAAAATATTCATACATAAAACAACCATTCAGCGGTGTGTAAATAAAGTCCGAAATCCGGAGACGCTTGCTGTTTCGTTCCATATGGTGAACTGCGACCAGCAAGGACTCACCTTTACTAACAACCTCTCGCCTTCTACTTTATTGACAAAGTGATTCGTTGTCCGCTTATCTTTCCTGGATTCTTTGTGTAATAGGGAGAAATTATATGCCGTCTTTGTTAATCTCTCCAAATGAAACGTTTTCCCAATTGCCGGCCAACGTTCACGAGGCAAAAATCTAAAAATGTACTATTTTCGCTTATTACAAAAGTTTTAGATTTTCTATAATTTACCAAAACTTATATATTTTAACACCTTTTACATATTGTATAGTAAAAGACCTTTTACATCTAAATAAAAAAGCTCTTATACATATTTTACAAAAAAAAAACCTTTTATTTAACATAATTTTAAGTGAAAAAGGGCCATCAAAATTTTAGGCCCGAATCTTTGGTTTCAGTGGCTTCCCCTATGAGCCGGGCCTACCAATTAGTTTCTGTTTTAAGTTTAGTAGATGGTTTTAAATGGTTTTAACAGCTTAAAATTCTTTTCTGTGAGTGATTAATAAATTTTTTACTTTAACCAAACTGTTGAAACTGAGTTTCACACAATGAATTTGTTTGAAGGGGAAACAAATTCAATAAAGTTATCTCTCTAAGAAATCAGATCAAAGTTATCAAGCAAAAGGGAATTAAGATCTCTTGAAGAAGAAGTTAGGGTTTCGCTTAAGAACAATAAAGAATTGCGGGTTTTTGTATTAATTGTTGGATGTCTTACAAGGAGGAGGTATCCCCCTATTTATATGAATGCTTTGATTACAAAATATAGCTACTTTTCTAATCGGCCAAACCAAGAACAAGAAAGTTTCTCCTTTCTTGTGAGGTCGGCCGGCAGGCGATCTGGGAAGTCGGTTTCTCATTCTGGAGTTGGACCCTTCGACACAATTGGGCCTTCATTTGTAGGTTGAATCCATCTCAAGACCGAACTCCCGGTTGGAGTACTCAATTTCGATTTGTGGTTTAGACCGGTATGTTGGGGGTGCTGAATCCCGCACCAACACAAACCAATAAAATTAAAATACCACAAATTTATAACTCTTCAGAAAGAGAGTTTTAATTAAAAGACTGTCACCAAAATGTTAAACTGCAACAAAAAATCTTTAAATTTTTATAAAATATTAAATTTGTGAAGAAATATGTCCCAGGTCCCAAAGTTTTAAGAATCTTGTTAATAAAAGTCCAACAATCACGTTCTCTGTATGTCCACGTTCGCGTAATATTTGAGAGTAGTTTCCCATTTCGGTTTTCGGTAGTTTCAAAAGTTTTTTTTTACAATTCTGTGTATTTGAATCTGGATTATATTTTCTGACCTGGGGGGGGGG
>NC_025702.1:4055588-4078331 GCF_000633955.1 Camelina sativa | reverse complement strand
GCTGGGGGGGGGGGGAGGTTGCCTCAATTGGGAGAACGAAAAAATCATCTTCAGTTATCATGGATTTTATGGTCGCTCTACAAAGATAGAAATAAAAAAGTTTTTCAAGGAATTGAGGTAGGGCATACTGATATCATGTCTCAGGCTTTATGCAATAAGTTATTGTAGGAGGAGGCGCAATCTATCTCGAAGCTTTCCTTGGTCACCTCGGCTTCTTTCGTAGCCCCTGGTCATTTATCTCGTTGTTAGATTGATGGCTCTTGGAAACTAATAGATTTAAATTTTGACTTGGGATGGTGGTGTTGTGACGATGAGGATCAAACTCTAATGTAAGGAACTAAATGTCTTCGACAAAGTCCTTCTCCCCCTGTTTTAGAGTTTGAAGTACTCATATGGGCCATGGAGAGTATTCTTTTTGGCGGAATTGTTTGTTAGTTGCATTGGTGCAGAACCTTGAAAAATGGCCGGCGTTTTCCAACCTTATAGATGAATTCAGCTTGCTTTAGGCTTCTTTTCGACTTTTTTCTTTACCTAGAGATCCCACAATCATCAAATCTGAGAGCGGAATTGTCTTACTCGATTTTCCAGTTTGCTTATCTCTGAAATTGATTTTGTAAATTCATTTTTTTTTGTTTGGACCACCAATAATGCAATTCTTTTCTAACTAATATTTGATTGACAGAAAATAAAAAATCCAACAACCACCTATGAAATTTTAAATACAATATGAACAAAAATACTCCAACTTGGAAACGTTGCTAAACTTTAAAATATAAGAAATGCACTAAGATCCAAGAGGAGAAGGTAAAAATTCAAATAAGTGACGGAGAAACCAATACTATTTCTTTTAGGTGTGTGTTCGATCTCATCTCTTTGATTTGGCTTCTCAGTACTTCCCTTTTCTCTCTACTTGGATATATAAATAAACGTCTCTACACCAGAAGAAATAGAGCAAATTAACAAGTATAAAAGAGAGACAGAAACATGGGAAAGAAGTGTTCTTCACTATTACCTCACGTACTCGGTCTGCTTTTGATGCTCTGCATCTTCCCGGCTCCATTTTCAGTCACAGGTTAGTGTTTCAAGTTGCAACACACATTAACAGTACTTTAACATTAATATCTACATTAACACCATACAGATTTTTAAACAATGTTCTATAAATGAAACACAAGGTTTGGTTCTTCAAACGGAGAAAACTGAACTTCCAAACGAAAACTCACCTGGACGAATTCTATACCAACTGGCCAAACCTGCTACTTTCGAAGTGCAAGTACGTGGATTTGAAGAGAAGGGACAAGAGCGAACGCACTCCCTAAATAGTGAAAAAAAATCAAGAAGCGTGGAGAAAACTCACCAGTCAGAAGGTATTACATATTATATGCATGCATTATATAACAGTGTTTTATTTTATATGGAGCTTTTTATTTATTAATTAAAATTGAATTCAAATATCGTAATTAAAAAAAAAAATGTAGGGAGAAGACTTTTGGGCCTTTATTTTCCAAATGTGGGAAAAGCAGACCCTTCAAAAAGTAGACAGGGTGGTGGTCGCAATCCTGAAGCCGCCCCCTAGTACTTCTTCTTATACCCTCTAGTATATATGAGGGTAAATTTTATTTTTTGTATTCATATGTATGTCCTTTCAAAAATTTCAGTTTTACGTACCTTTATGTTTCAGTGATTGTAATAAAGGTCCTCTAAACATTATGAATGCCAATTGTTTCAAGTTAACTCTAGGTTTAGTTTTGGAACTAGTGTATCGAATTGTGCAATTAGAGAGCAGATGTGGACCGACCAACAAAACCAACTGATCTTTCTGCTAGATGGATCGATCGTATTTAAAAGATGTACAGAAAATATTAACACATCGTTTAAAATTTAATGTGCATACTAGCACATTCAAATTGTCGATATAACACTATCAAATCCACAAAGATTAAAAGGTTCATTACGAAATTGGTAAAATCAAGTATAGCAAAGACAAATAAAAAAGATTTTGTTGTTTTTACTTACACTAAACAAAGCATAAAAGCTATGTAAATAAATAAAATAAAAGCATTGAGCACAAAGAATTTGCAGAGATTCATGAAATCATAAATCAAATAGTTAAAGAAGAATTATATATGGCACCGTTCTTGAACTCAAATTACTATGGTAAAGTTAATCCGCTCTAGCGATCATCTCCTTGACAGCTTGACATGTCATTAATAGATCGGCTATAACTTTAAATTGCATCGTTAGATTTTACACGAATCATTTGTAAATGAAAGCTAAGATCGCTAGATTTTAGAATTTTGTGAATTTATACCATTTGAAAATATTATGTTTGGCAATTGATAGTCACCATGATCTTTTATAAAAGTATATAGTTATTTTTCAATTATAAAGTATTAAACGTTGTGATATACCTTTTAAGTTTTTTTAGTTAGACTGCACACATATTTTTATTGATTACATACATATACATATATACATATATATATACTACGTAATTGTTTTTTACAGGATCAAGGAGGTTTGATGAGTATCTATAACTCTATAAGACCAATAGTAACATAGATTTGGGGGGATCAATCAGCGGACAAGCCAGTGGTGGTATAAACAAGCCCTAGTTTCCATTTCTCCATCATCTTTCTGATAGCTATCGAATCTAGCTACCTGGCTTCAACGACATATACTGACATATATCAAATAATGTTTATTTTCCGCAATTAGAATTCATACAAGTCATATATATGTATTAAACTATTAATTATCATTTAGATAAGTTTTTCTACTCTATCAAAAATTCATTACAAGAAGACCTATATACCTATATCTCTATATATCTATATAGATAAGAAAATGAAGCATCGTTTGATACTTATTAACCGCAGTACTGCTAGGATTCTCGGGCCCTAGAAATTTCCATTTGACGCGCTTTATTTTTGTGATTCTGCAAAAACGTTTTAATGTCAAACAGTCTTTATCAATCTAATCAGTTTATATATGTACATAACAATTTGTGACGAAATATGTACCAAGTCCGAAGTCTTAATTATAAGAATCTTGTTAAAAAAAAAACCAACAACCACCTATGAAATTTTAAATACCATATGAACAAAAAGAGTCCAACTTAGAACTGTTACCTAACTTTAAAATAAGATATGCACTAAGATACAAGAGGAGAAGGTCAATTATTCAAAATAAGTGACGGAGAAACCAATACTATTTCTTTTATGTGTGTGTTCTTATCTCCATGGTTTAACTTCTTGGTATTTTCACTTTTTCTCTCTTCTTAGATATATAAATACATGTCTCTACGAACCAAAAGAAAGAGATTAAAATTAACAAGTGTAAGAGAGACACAAAGAAAGATGGGAAAGAAGTGTTCAACACTATTACCTCAAGTGCTCGTTCTGCTTCTGCTGCTTTGCGTCTTCCCGGCTTCATTCTCAGTCAGAGGTTAGTGTTTCAAGTTTTAACACTAATATCTACATATATATAACACATACATTTTTTTCAATAATGTTATATAAATGAAATTGAAGGTTCGGTTCATCAAATGGGGAAAACAGAACCTACAAACGAAATCTCACCTGAACGAGTTCTCTACCAATCAACCAAACCTGCTACTTTTAAAGTAAAAATACGTGGATTTGAAGAGAAGGGACAAGAACAAACGCAATCCCGAAATAGCAAAACATCTTCAAGAAGCGTGGAGAAAACTCACCAGTCAGAAGGTATTATTACATATTATATGCATGTTTTTTTTTTGTTACGTGTATACATTATAACAGAGTGTTTTATTTTATATGGAACGTTTTCTTTATTGACTAAAACTGAATTATATCTTGATTAAAAAAATATGTAGGAAGAAGACTCATGGGCATTTATATTCCAAATGCGGGTATAAGAGCAGGATCTTCAAAAAGTGGACGGGGTGGTGGTAGCAACCCCTAGAACTTCTTCGAATACCCTGTAGTATATGAATGTAACATTTATTTTCTGCAGACAGTTCATACGTATGTATTTTAATTAAGAAGTTTCAGTTTTGCGTAATTTTATGTTAGTGTAATGTTTAAGTGTTTTTACTAAAGGTTTCTCTAAACATTATGAGTGCCAGTTGTTTAAGTTAAGTCTAAGTTACAAGTTGCATTTAGTTTTGGAACTAGTGGATCGAATGTTAAGATTAGAGAGGATGTATGGACCAAGCAAGAAAGACGGACTGATCTTTCTGCTAGATCAATTGATCTTACTTGAAAGATTTACAAAACCACATGCACTAAAATTAATTAATGTGTACACTACCACAATCGAATTGTCGATGTAACACTTTAAGTGTGAACCGTTCGGTCGATGACTCTCAAGGTAAGTTTTAGCATCAGTTTCATCTACTCGATAGCTTGACATGTCTTCAGTAAATCAATAATAACTTTTGAATCACTTGTAAATGAAAGTAAAAAGATCGTCATCAAGCTCTTGTAAAACACTGATAAAGAAATAACGATTTGAAGATCTCCATTTGATGCCAAACTTCTGATACTTCTACATGATCATTGTATTGTCCGAACCACCACCTCTGATACCATGTTAAATTAGGGTTTGATATGGGCTTCCAACTCAAAACCAATTGGCAATGAGTGGAAAGGTCTTAACCCTTTATATATTACTCAAGTCCTTTTACATCTATCAGATGTAGAATCTTTTCTCCACACGCCCCCTCGAGATGATGGTTCTTTTAGCCATTAATTTCGACTGAATTCATCCCTTCCCCTCGAGATAATGCTCTCTTTTTTTAGCTATCTCGATGGAATTGGACCTTCCTTTGGGCCATCAATTAATGGAGTGATCGGGCTTCTATCTGGGCCGAACTAGTTAACGGGCCAGCGTGTGTAGGCTATGATACCATGTAGAAACTAGAGAAGGGTTTAGGGGAAAACTCTTTATTATTATGTTAGTCTTTCTTAATCAATGATACAAGAGTTTATATAACACTAGGTCTTAGGGTTTACAAGAATATTATGGTTTATAATAAAAAACATAACAAAGCACAACATGGGCTTGTCGGCCATACACCAATAGCTTTCCACAAGACCGGAGCTGTGGAGAGAGTCACCGGAGGACGTGAGGTAAGCATCCGATTTTTTCACATACAAAATATGCATGTACAGTATTGTAAACCGTATCAAATTGAACCAGTTTAGCTTAGAGAAAATACATGCAATACTCATCAGGGAGACTGGGAGAGGGTTATGATCTTTATATTAATGTTTTTGGCAACAACATCTCCTAGGATCATTCGGAGAAAGAGAAACACAACGTGCAGAGCCACGCCCTAAACAATCAACAAGACATTCATTCCATCCGTACCGATCTGTACACGAAGCTTTGCAGACGTCATATGATTCCTTTTCCAACTCTGCACCTATACATTACAAACCCCACATAACTATTAATCATAATCGATACAAACATATGCGCTTGTCCTCGATTTATACAGTTATATAACATTTATATTCTAAACTATTATAACAAGTCCAAATAATACCATAATGTTAAGAAAACATACTTTGAGTTTGAAAGCGAGTGAAGAAAAAAACATACCTGAGACCAGAACGTTGTGGTTGGACAGTGAAACTGTAAATATCGCAACGAGAAAAAACGTTATCAAGAATATGTTTTTTGTACTCCCCATAGTTTTTTTTCTTTATATCGAGACTCAAAAATTTGAGAGATTAAGATGTTCTTCATATTTTTGGATCTCGACGAAAGGTTATATTTACATAACTTCTGGTCTTTTTTTTCAATCATTAATTAATTTTCCATATTTAAGAATAACCAGTTAACTTTTGGCAAAACAAATCTTGACAGTTAAAGTTAATTTTTATAAAAATAAAAAAGTTGTTGTCACTTGTGAATTTGGTTAAAAATGTTGACACGTGAATTTGGTCAAAAAGTATTTATTGCATACATGCAAGATTTAACTGATAGTCGAAGTTATTGGTTTGAGATTTGAATAGAATTTTAAAGATTTTAAATGTTAATTAGAATCTGTTGTTATTAGATTAATATTTTGTTAAATTTTATTAAAGTTTATTATTATTAGTTTGTGATTTGTAAAAAATCATTTAAAATTTTAACAAATTTGGGTTATTGAATTCAGATTTTTATAAAATCATTAAAATTTTTGTGTTATTCAATTAAACAAAATATAATTTATTAAGCTCTTTAGTCTATTTAAGAGACAACGAAGCATTCAGAATTTTAATAAGAAGGACGAGTACTATTCAGATCCATTTAGTGTTTGTTCTAAGTACTATATACCATTTGTAGTGGAAGAGTGGAATGGGAAATGATATTTTATTTATTTATTTATTTAATATGTATGTCTCAATATATCTGTTTAATATTATGTTAATAAGCTGAACAGAGAAACTAAGGAATAGGAGAAAGCTGTCGTAAAGTAGAAATACGAGAAAGTGGTATAGTTTGGGGAGTTTATTAATTATAATAATGAGATATATGAATAAAATGTTTATTTTCCCAATTACAAGTCATGCTTGTTAGCCAAGACGCCTTTTGTCTAATGATACACTTGTGCAAAGCTTTTGGGAAAGTCCTGGATTGAATATTTCAAATCCTCTCGAAAGCATACATATTTTTCTTGTCAAGTAGTAGTGACTGAATGGATGATGGCATATTTTGATCTGATAATGCAAATACGCAGAGACTCGGTTAAATCCGGTTTGGAACGTTTAAGACGTTGCTTCTTTGTAATTAGTTGGTTCTTCTAGACTTATTTGGATGGTGCAGAGTCTCCACTAGTATAGTTACGGAGATTTTCTTCCTTCAGGAATCAGGAAGTTTATAACAGTCATGATAAATAAGAATGTTAATAACAATAGTTATATATAAATGGAAGTTTACAGCAACTGATGATATTTTTTTCCTTTTTTTTTCTTATCAACTAAAGAATTGGCTTTAACATTTGCATTAGGTGAAATATGAGATAAAAGAAAGAAGAAAACTCCTCTCAACCAGTTTTAATAACTGATGATTTGATTATCTAATAGATGAATATGATTCTGTGATAAAAAAATATTAAAGAACTAATCATGGTAAACGTAGAATAATTTGGAGATTCATAACCTTAATGTTTCAATATTGTGTGGATGTAGACAAATCATTAGGACAAACCTTATATTGATCTCTATGGACTAAATACAAATATATGTTTAGAATTTTCCATAACAACGAACTGGTACGATTCCACAAACAAGACACTCATCTTCCCTTCGATACTACAAGAAACGGCCAAAATGCACAGACTTGACTAGTAGACTTTGTTTTGTCATGAGGATACGGTTCTGTGTACCTACGATACTTTTACGAGTCGGCTACAGACATGGACAAAATTCACAGCCTTGACGAGTGGACTTTATTTTGTTCTTGTCGTCAACTGACTAGTTGACTACTATACTATTATTATAAAAAATAAATAATCGTTTTGTTAAAGATGAAAGGTCATTAGAAAACAAAAGGGTCATCGTTATCTTTAAACCATTGCACTTGGTCACCGTTCGTAATAATATGTGCGATTAAGATTAACTCGACTTAACTACAGTTGTATTTTAAAATGTAATACTTTCTGTATTGTGTCGTATAACTTGGTTAATTATTTATTACGAACGGTTAATTATTTATTACGAACGCATTTACGTGTCTTGTTTTCCCCCTAATTTCTTCTGTAAAATGCATTTCTCTTTTTTTTTTAAGTCAAAACTAAAAGAGTTTTTGTCCAAAAAAAAAAAAAAGTCAAAACTAAAAGTGTAAAGTTTATTTATTTCACTTACGAAAGCGTTCATATCATGAAATAAAATTCGAGTTAATATTAATATTTCAGCCCAAAAAAACAAGATTTGAATATTACACTTTTTATTTAAAAATACTAGGTTTTGAACCCACGCTACGCGTGGATATATTTGATATATTTTGATGAAAACTTTATATGATTGATGACGGTAGTAAAATATTATCTTATAAAAATTTAAATTAGTATTAAAGAAAAAGTTCAATTTCAGATATACAATTTTATGAAATATAAAAATCAGTTGTGTTATAAAATCAAATTTGATTAAAAAAATCATGAATTTAACTCGACATCCAGGCGAGACAAATTAAACTGATGACTTCACATATCTTAAACCATTTCTTTGACCACCAGAAAAACAAAACAATTTTATCATCATGAATTTAACTCATTTTCATATTTAATTGAGCACTACCACCTATGTTTTCGTGTTTTTATTCAATGTTTTCTTATTTTTCATATTCTTTCTAGTCATTTATGTTGTCAAATTTTGTGGTAATCGTCATCATTACTTTTATCGTCTTGTTCTTCGCTATACTCTCTTTCTTCTTTCTTCTTCATCCTCGTCAACTTCTTCACATTCTTCCACTAAAAAACCTTTTTTTAGACTACCACACAACTTGTTAATCCATCAAACTCCAAGAACAAAATCATTTATTTTCTCATAAAAATAAAAAATAAGATAAAAAATAAAAAATTAATGAAAGAATATCAACTCATCTATAAAATCATACTCAAAAATATGTTTTACAGCTCATAAAAAATAAAAACACAAACGTAGATAAATAAGATAATTTATGTTTTACATAAATACTTATAATATTTTAAAATTTTAAAAGGTTTTGAAATATAAATTTTGAATCTTTTAAAAAGTTTGACAGATTTGACAACAGATAACACCGGGCCTGGATCTGACTGCTATAGACCTAGAGCCGACGATTTCCCAATGCGAATAGCCGTAAGATCCTATCATGATCGCACAATGGACAGCCATCACCACTAAATCTGCTGCTTGACGGAATACTTTTTATTTGTTATAAATCCAAATATTTTCATATATTTAAAAAATTTGTCAAATATGTTGCCAATGAAAACAGAGCGTGATCACAAATATGCCTTAAATTTGTTACATAGAGATTGCTTCAATCAATGATTTGCAAAACACTTAATGCTAAAATTTTATTATCATTAATTTTTTTTGTAAAATATATAGAAAACCTTTAAAACTTTCTAGACCTAGCGAATCGGCCTTTGGATTAAGGTAGGCTCACGGGGATAAGATTTTATTAGTTTCAAAACTTAATTTATATTTTTATCCTTAATGAGAAATTTTAAAGTGATTGTAAGATCAATAGCAATGTAAGTAATTTTTTTACAAAAACATATCATCAATACAATAAAAACATAATATGGTTCTCTCTAAGGAGGAGTTGACATGTTCTTAAAAGGGGTTCTTAAAAATCAATAGCCAATATAATTTTAACAATTAATATAGATCAGCTCCAACTTTGCTTACCTTTTAACAAAATATTTCAGAATCAAAAACCTAAGAAATTACTAATATTTCCGGTTTCTTCTTCTTTCCTCCATCGTCCGATCAATTTCCTTTCCTGCCCAGTTTACAAAGCTAAAGAAATTGAAAATTTGATGAAAGGGTGGCTTTGAAAAAGGTATGTGTTCCTTTGTACCATATGTATTAGTTAAAATTAATTGACCAGTTTTAGCAGTCCTTGTCTTGTAAGCGTTACCAATATAGGTCAACAAATTTTGCTCATAATCCAGTGTCCCTCGAGGGCATCTCCTTCTGTCATTCTGGAGCCTCGCATATGCCTTCGCGCTTCACCGTGTATCTAGACGACTCGTCATCACTCTCAAGGCATGGCTTCTTTGACGGTTATCTCAAAAGTAGAACCGGTTTCTGATTTTATTTTATTAGCTTCTTTTTTTGGTCAAACAAGCTTTCATTAAACTTAAAGTCTCAAAAGAGGCAGTTCTTATAACTTAAAAAAAGAGTATTAAAAGAAAGGTAAAGATAAAGACTACATGAGTCTTCCACGAGTATGCACAACCTTGATAAGCTTGTAGATGTTGTAAGATCTTTTGATGTCTTGTAGGATTTCAGCTTGAAGGCGTGCTTCAGAAAATCCATAATCAACAAGTGATTAAAATCAGCTCGTACGATAGATGTATACGAGATTTTGGAAAGGTTCTCCATGGCGGAGACTAGGGGGTTAGGTGGTCGCCAAGGGCTGGTAAGGTTTGGTGGGAGAGCTTTCTCCAAAATGAGATAAACAAGCAGGATTAACCAGGAGCAATCACAAGACCAAAACTCACCTAGAACTGCACCATCTTTTGTTGGTGAGGTGAAGGTAAAGCGCTTGTAGAAAGGGTTCATACTCAGACTATGCATCACTACCAAAGAAAAGTCGTGAAAGAGTACAACCAACAAGCTAGTACAGTACACATACCTCATTGTTTTTGTAGAACCTAAAAACAGGAACCGCATATGATGGGTGACAAACCGTAACATAGCAGGTGGGTCCTCCCTCGCATGAAGCCATTGGCCATGGAGGTTAATGAATTCTACAAAAAGCTTGTAGCCAGTTTGGCCCTGAGAATTGGAAGCAGACTCGATTTCTCGATCTTTTGGCGGTGGTTCGCAAGGGGGAGTAGCGGGTATTAGCATCGGATTGCAGCACAAAGTCGGATCAGACTCAAAATTAGAAATCAGCACACTATACATCCAAACAGGGCTGTTCAACTGGTCACGACAGCGACATCTCTCAAGCCTTTCTGAGGCAACCAACATTCTGCTTCCGAGGAGCACTCGAATTGACCAAGCAGAGAAGACTCGTGCCCAAAGCATTGGGCTTGACATAACATTATCATAAACATGTCTAGGTAGGCAAACAGTTCCCATTGTAAGAGTTGTATCCCTGAAGTAAATAATTTTTTCATAGATTGGCTCCAGGCAGAAGGGATACAAAGATGAGAGAATGATAAGGCAACGGTAACCAACACTCCTTGGATGTGTGGTCATAATGCCGTACCTGATCAACCCATATAGCTGACTTCGACACCATAGAATCTCAAAGTTACCCAAAGCAACAAATACTCTTCTAGCATGGGATTCAGAGCCAGACAAAACAGAAACATAATGCAACGCTAAGATGGTGATTGATAGAAAGTTATGAAGACCTGACCTGGGCATAGAAAGTCTAAAACCAGGATCACTTCGTCGATAATAGTTCAGCGAGTGTAAGCTCTTACAAAGCTTGGCCATAAGATTACATGGTAAAAGGGTTTCAGAGGAATATTGCCAATACTTGTTCTATGATGCCAATTCATCCTTCAGGTGGATTCTTCGGCCACCGTACTCATAGAATCGAAACATCATATCAAGTAGTTTTGACAGGAAGGAGATAACGACAGACCTGAACCAAAGTCGTGATGGGTTTGTGCACAAGCTTTTGCTAATGGGCTGAAACTTTATTCTAAGGCCCAATAATGGGAAACGGACGGTCCACCACGTGAAGTCCTAGCTTTTCCTTGGTTACGCGACGGCTGCATCGAGCCGGAAAACTAATCGGCGGTGAGATAATCCTCTTCGGGAGAACAAGCTCCATGGATCCATGTTGCACATGGTCTTTGAGGAGCCTTCAGCAGAGATTCGCCTTAAAACTTGAAAGCACACAAGAAAATTTTTTCGATAAGTTTTCTCGATATTAGTGCCTGGGAGCAGAATTTGTAACTTTTAAGAAAAATAATATTATGTAATTCTATATTTTATTAGCTTCTCTTCAACTTCACAGTATTATATTATTCTGGATCACTTTGCAATTTTAGTTTTTATCATAGTTGTGATTATGTAGGCTTTGATTTTGAAAATGCAGAAATTTAATGTAAAGAGATAATGAAAATGTTTACAAATAATCAAAGAAAGAAGAACATACTTGAAAACATGGGACACCAAAGCTTCAATATCTACAAGTCTTTTCAAGTAGGCATAGGCAAAATACATGAAATCCATATCCAAGAAATCTTATCCAAAATTTTAAAATATCCGAAAAAAATACTTAGGTTTACTCCCGAATGGTTATAGGACCTATTAAAATAGGTACCTGAATCCGATCAGGTAATACCCAATATTTAAACATAAATATTACCTCTAAACCAGTACAAAAAAAGTCACTAGTGAGATTCCAACTAGTCACTTAAATCATTTAGTAAGTGCATTGTAAACATTTTGCCACTTTAATCCCTTTGGCTACTATTAAAAACTCAAATATATTTATATATTACTAGGTGCAACTACCTCACAATCTATAGTGTGGTTATAACTTATAAGAGACCATTTGGGCCTTGTTTAGTTCTTAATCGACTGCTATAATAATGTTGTCTAAGCCCTTTAATCCTTCTCTTTATATCTCGTGCTTGTTCTCTGTAGAAACTTATTCAGTTAATCACAAACAATGTTTATCTTTTTCTTCCTCATCCTCTCTCTCCTCCTCTCTCCTCTGATTTCTTCACCTCTACCTCAATTTCTTCCGCTTCTCTTCCCCATTTATGTGATCTATATGAAATCCTAAAAGTATTTAAAATATTTACAAATCAAATATTTACAAAAACAATTCTTGCAGAATAGCGCGGGTTTTATCTAGTTTTCTATAAAGTATCTTCAGATTCTTCACCGTTAATAGTAAGGATTTAATAGTTAATGTCTTTATACAACCATATCATATATATCGATCCAATGTACTAAAATACAAATATATATTTGAAGAACTCAGATAAGTATTAGGAAATTTTAGAACATACAAATACTAATCTTATTGTTTAGAATTTTTTTCCAATTCATATATTTCAAGAATTTTAACAATTACAAAATAATTTTATAAATTAATAATTATTAATTTATATTATAAATAACAAATATTTATTTATAGATAATTTAATATCTTTTGAAAAAGAAGAAATTAATATCACTATAAATTAAAAAAATACCATGGTCCCAACATTATTAATGTAAAGAAGTTTTACTAAAGTGTATATTTTTTTGGCTCTATATATTGTCCAAAATATTTTTTGAAATAAATGACTTTTTTATTTTAAATTTTAATAGTTGCACAAGATTTTTTAAAATATGAGGATATAATGGGGTTTAAATGATATTAAAGCATATGTGACCAAACATAAATATAGAATGCATAGATGGACAATAATTCAATTATTTATCCTTTGTTTCCAATATTCCCTACAAATAATCTAAGATTTCTAAAGTATTATAGTCCCTGGAAAAAATAATATGAAGTCATACCTAATATTTGTAAAATATATGGTACATATCTTTTACAAAAGTAATATGTAATTAGTATTTATTAATGTACGCATATATAGTGAAACAATATCATTAAAAATAGTTAATTATAATTAAACCAAAATATTAAATCCTAAAAGTATTTAAAATATCTACGAATCAAATATTTCAAAAAACAAATCCTGAAAAGTAACGCGGGTTTTTATCTTGTTTTCTACAACGTATCTTCAGATTTTTTACCGTTAATAGTAAGGATTTAATAGTTACTGTCTTTATGCCAACATATCATATATATCGATCCAATGTAGTAAGATCCAAATATATATTTGAAGAACTCAGATAAGTATTAGGAAATATCAAACTGGATCCTTTATCAGACCTCAAGGTCCCAGTCCTGCATTCATTATTTACTTTATAAGAAAAGAAAATCCAGTTGAGAAATAAAACAGTGTCAATTTTTGCCCCACAAGAAGTCAAACTAACCAATACAAATGAGTGGTGGAGAAAATTAATAATTCACTAGGGAAAATTAATAATTCTTATCTTTTCAACTCTTTTTGGAATGTTCCCTTCTCATTCAGATTTATAAATACTAGTCTTCAATCAAGTAAAAAAAAAGAAAGAAATAAAAAGAGATGGAAAATAGTACATTTTCTTCGAACTCTACCAATTTGCTCATAGTGCTTTTGCTTCTTTGTACCTTTCTTTGCCGTACAGAATCTTCTCCTTCTGATCACCATGAACCACTCTCGATGACAGGTTAATGTTTTAACCAGTGCCGGCCCAGCAATCAGGAGTGCCCTAAGCAAAAAATTAAAAATGTGTCATTTTAAAGCTTTTTACATACTCTTTTAAAGCCTTTTACATATGAGCCCTTATATATATCCAACAAAAAAAAGACCTTTTATTTCTAAGTAAAAAAACTTTCAAAATTTGAGACCCGAATCTTTGGCTTCAGTGGCTTCCCCTGTGGGCTGGGTCCTGGTTTTAACAATTATATACCACGTATAACATAAGGTTGTTAACAAATCATGAAATATTGGGAGGAGGATGATGAGTTATTATAAGCCTGATAGTGCCATAGGAACACCATCATCAACCAGTTAGCATGCTCCAGGCGGAGGTGGTAATGGTATGTCCTTTTCTTTCGAAAAAATCTTAAAAGATGTTGATGAGTTTATTATTCTCAGTTATCATCTTTTTAAAAGTAAGGGTGTTTTAAATTTTTTTCATCTCCTATATAGTTAAGCTAGATATTAGTGAAACGTATATTTATCTACCTATGGTAGATGATTTGTCTCAAATTATGTAAAGTTTGGTGTTTTCTTTTTTTTTGATATAAACCCACGTGGTTAATTAGAGGGAACTAAAGACATTGTTGCCCTCTTCTTCTTCTCCCAAATCAAGTTTTAGAACTGTAGAACCCTAAAAGCAATTTTATTTCTCAAGTTTCAAATCCTGAATTCCTTTGATTGCGATGATAGTTGTCGTCTAAGTAGTTGCGGTTCTGGTTGATTGTGTGGTGTGCTCGTTGCAAGAATTGACTGAGAGATGAGGTATGAAACTGTTGTTAATTTCAATTGTAATGTTTAGGGTTTTAGGGTTCAACTCGAAATCGATTTGGGGGAAGAAGAAGAGGGCAACAATGTCTTTAGTTCCCTCTAATTAATTACGTGGGGTTATATTTTAATCCTGGTTAATATTTCCGTCATTAGAGTTAACAGTCGTTATGTCGTAAGTATGAATCTACCGTTATTAACTAAATGAAAGTTTTTAAAGATAACGAAAATTAAACCGAATATTTTTTGTAAAATTTAATAACTAGAAGAATTAAACGGCAAAAAAAAAAATTAGATGGCGTATTTTTCGGGTTTTTTCGCGTTTTTTAAAACTATGATCATTAACGACTTGTTGAAAAATAAAAACTATCATCATTAACATTTTATTAATAGTATAATAAACTATCTTAATGTTTTTTACTATTTTATTTTTGAATTAGCTTCTCTTTTTTTGGAAAATTTTTAAGCTTTTTTAAATTAGCTTTAACAAGTTTTTAATATAATTTATAGGGAGAAGACTAATGAGTGGAACGGGTGTACAAGGATCAACAAGTGGACATGGTGGTGGTCACATTCACTACTAGATTATCTCGATTTCACCTATTAAGTCTTTAACTATATGAGTGTGTGTGTTTTGTTAATAAATATATATATATATATATATATATGTGTGTGTGTGTCTGTGTTTAATTTCATATTTTTTGCCATCATAAGTCAAGCTTATAAAGTATTTGATTAGTGTAATATTGTATATGGTTTAATAAACGATCAAATTATTTCATAACGTTTGAATAGTGTATTATGTCTTTCACTATTTTCTAAAAAAATCATTTTCTTAAACGTCACATACATTCCTAGTATAACATTCCTAGTAAAATTCGGTGGTCAGATATACATACACATACATAAACTTGACAAATGACAATATTATGAAACTTGGTCATGGACTCATGCATGGTCAGCGTTCAATTGATTATGTACGCAGCTTGCCATTTGTACGTACATTTTCATCGTATGAGTTTAAGAATTGTGGCCACTGGGCACACAGGGGAATAGGGGTTAAATATTGTTAGTTTAAGGTTTAGTTATATGCATGGTGATCACATACATAGTCGAAGTTAAGGTTTAAGAAAAAAGAATTCTGGATTAGAGTTTTTCTGTACGAGATGTAATCACTAATTTATTCAACAAAGAAAGCATGGAATCACTAATAAAAATTGAAGACAAATTAGAATAATTTTTGGAAATTTCGGACGCCAACGGTCCCAGAAAAAAAAATTGTTCTCAAAACAAGATAGTGTAGACCATTTGAATTCCTCACCCTTCTCTTCTGAGGCGATAGAAAAGGCGATTAGATCTCCCTAACCCTAATCACCGCTATTCATCGGCCTCTCACCGGTGGGTGAGAATTTACTGATGGCGAAAAAAAAGAAGAAGAGGGAACTCAACCCCTAGTCCCTGGCACATCCCAATTCACTCGCTTTTCCTCCACTTCGACTCTGTTGGCTTCCTCTCGTACCTCTGCTATAGGTCCGTTGCCGACGGAGAATTCCACTACCACCTCCCCTGAGGATGTTCGTCTTGCGGTCCTTCCGCCTTTCTTGGCAGCTCCGGAAACAGATATGCGATCCCAAGATGCCTCGAATTCTGTGCCTGTTGCAGACGCACCCTATCCTCGTGAGATTCTAGCGTCTCTGGTCACAGAAAAATCAACTGAAACAACAGTGGCTTTGGGTCCTACTCTCGTTCCTGCGGAATTTCAAGGTACCATTCAAGGAACTCCCTCTCCGATAACTCCTCGGAGATAGCTCTGGCTGGAACAGACAAGAAAAGGACATCCTTGTTTGGAGACTCTTCTCAATTGGAAGAAGTAGGCACCCCAACTAAGCATATCTCTGGTGCCCCCTTTGTTCTAATCCCCGATGACAACTTAGACGCCGCTAGAGAAGAATTCAAGGACTTTGTCTTCGCTCAACTTCATGGTAATCCTCTGGAGATGGGTCGAGTCATAGGTGTGCTGAATGCTCTCTGAGCTTGCTTCGGGCCTCGTCTTTATGTTCACAAGATCAGATATGGTGCTTTTCTCCTGCGTGTTCCCAACCGTCAGACCAGGGCTATCCTTCTGGGTCGGAATGTTTGGAATATAGCTGGCTACCCAATGTTTGTCTCTCCTTGGTCTCCAGAATTCACTCCGGATTCTCCCTCGATAACCTCAGCCTCTATCTCAGTCGAATTTTGTTGAGTCCCTTACCCCCTGTTTAATCGCCAGAGTCTTAGCCGCATTGCTATGGCTATGGGAAAATCTGTAGCTCTAGCTCCTGAAACTGAGAGAAAAGAAAATTTTGAATTTGCAAAGGTGCTAGTCAAGGTTGATCTCACGAAGGAGCTTCCCTCCAAGGTAATCTCCGGGTTTTATGATGGGCGTGAAGTGGAAATAGCCGTCTTCTATCCCTGGCTCCCACCTAAATGTTCAGTTTGTTGTGCCTTCGGGCACGGCACCTCTTCTTGCCCCTCTCTGCCAGTTGGTTAAAGGAAGCGTACGACTAGGTCTCGCAGTAGACCTTGTAGCAGAAGGCGCTAAAGGCAAGGAAGGTCTATGGTAAGATTACCAAAGACTTCCCCTTGAGCAAGCTCTCTTTTAGTCTGGAAGGTCAAAGAAGGATCGGAAACCATGCAGTCAGGGCCTCCTCGGGAGCTTCTCTCATCCAAATCATACAACTCTCCACAGACTCGTTCACCCAGGGAGGAAGAGAATGGCTCTACCAACCAAATTTTGGAGTGGCTTGCCTTAAAGACCTATAGTGTACCCCCTTCTATCTCTGCTCCAGTCGCATATGCTAATGACGCAGAGGTCGGGGTATTGGAAGGGTCCATCCCCCCTGACAAATGCGAACAGAAGGCTTAGGAGGCGGTTCATGAAGATGAAATTGACGCTCCATTCATCCTGGTTTCTCGCAGGAGAAGTGGTCGTAAGACAACGATGTCACATTAATACCCATCATCGATGTTTTTTGTGTGGAATATAAGGGGTCTGAATAGTTCTAGGCGTCAGGAATTTACAAAAGAATTGATCACCATCCATAGCCACTTTTTGGAGCATTCTTGGAAACACATATTCAATCTAATAATGCAAGCAGAGTTGCAACTATTCCAGTTGGCTGGAAGTATTTTGGAAAAATTGATCACCACAACTCTGCGAGGATTGTAGTGTGTTGGGACCCCTCTCTCTCCTTAGTAGTGTACTAGTCCTCTGCTCAGCTTGTTACATGCGGTATCTATATTCCCTCTTTAAGTTTAAGTCTTACTGTTTCTTTTGCTTACGGACACAATCTGCCAGAGGATCGAGTGCCATTATGGGAGGAGTTGATTTTGCTCCATGATAATACTCCAGTTAGCCGCTGCCCCTAGGCGGTGGTCGGTGACTTCAACCAAATCCCTTGGCTTGATCATCATTCCCACCATTTTCACCAAGGAGTTGATACTACTGGCATTGACGAATTCAATTTGACACTGCAGGATTTTGAGCTCTTCGAGGCTCAAGCTCAAGGACTTCCCTTCAATTGTTGGAACAACCAAGAGGACAATGCCACCTCTAAGAAAATTGATCATGCACTCATTAATCAAACGTGGGCTTCTTCGAACCCATAATCTTTTGCTGACTTTATGGCGCCTCAACAATCAGACCATGCGGCTTGCCTATTTCATGTTCCTGCAATGAGGTGTTCTATTAGGAAGCCGTTTAAGTTCTTCCACCATGTCATAAATCACCTGGAGTTCCGCCAGTCCATCTCTCAGGAATCGTCACCTGCCTCTATTCTTGGTACCTCTCAGTTCAAACGGGTCAGATCTCTCAAAAAGCTTAAGAACGTTCTCCGGAAACTGAATAAGCGCCACTATAGTGGAATAACTCAAAGGGTCAAAAGCCAAGCAGAAAAAGTGGCTAATCTGAAGAGAATTCTTCTCTCATCACCGGATGTTCAAACTGCTACTAAGGAGCATCAGGAGAGAGTTCAATGGCAGATTCTACTCAATGTTGAGGAAAAATTCTTCAGACATAAATCGCGAGTTATCTGGCTGAACCTGGGAGACAAGAGCACCTCCTTTTTCATAAATCTGTCCTGGAACGAGCTGCTAGGAATCAAATTCATCTTTTGTATGATGGATATCGCCGAATTATGAATGTGAATGAGATTAAAACCTTTGTTGCTGCTTATTTTTGAGGGTATTTTGGGCCAAACGGATATGCATACTTCAGGTGCGTCAGTGGAGATGCTTAAAGAGCTTATTCCTTTCCGATGCTCGGAAACACAAGGACAGCTTTTAGTAAGTCATGTCTCTCTGGAGGAAATTGAATCAGTTCTCAAGGCAATGCCTCTCAACAAAAGTCCTGGTCCTGATGGTTTCTCGGTTGAGTTCTTTCGAGCCACTTGGGACATTGTAGGAAAGGAGGTTGTTGATGCTGTTCAGTAATTCTTTCGAAATGGGCGCCTTCTAAGGGACATCAATACCACAATCTTAGCCCTCATCCCAAAAGTACCTCAAGCAAGTCATCTATGGGATTTCAGGCCTATCATCTGTTGCAACTTGAATTACACGCTCATATCCAAAATCATCGCAAATAGGATGAAGCCAATTCTGTTGTAATGCATTGGTCCCTATCAAGAGGCTTTCCTCAAGGGAAGAAGTCTAGGAGAGAATGTGGTTCTTGCATCGGACCTGATCAGAGACTATCACGAACAATTATGTCCAAAGAACTGCATGATCAAGGTGGTTATAAGGAAGGCTTTCGACACTGTATGTTGGGACTTTGTTCTTAAATTGCTAAAAGCCCAGAACTTTCCACCTCTGTTTTGCACCTGGATCAAGGAATGTATCTCCTCGCCTCGTTTCTCTATAGCCATCAATGGAGAACTTGCATGTTTCTTTGCAGGGAAAAAGGGAATTAGAGAAGGGGACCCCATCACCTTATACCTCTTCATCATGATAATGGAGGTCCTTACTAGACTGCTAGAAGCTGCAGTTGCAAGCACTAGAATCCACCTGCACCCTCTCTGCTCATCTCTGCAGGTTACCCACCTTCTCTTTGCAGATGACTTGCTTGTCTTCACGGATGGTTCTAGGCATTCACTGACTGGTGTTGCGGAGGTCATGCGCCAATTCAAGCTCTTCAATGGCCTTGATATGAACCCTGCCAAATCAGAAATCTTCTTTGGAGGCTATAATGAGGTGGAGGTGGGAGTGTTTAGTGCCATATCGGAGATCTCTGATGGTTCCTTCCCGACCAGATATCTAGGCTTACCATTGAATCCTGCTCGGATATCATTTGCCACCGTCCAAGCATTCCTTGTAAGGATCAAATCCAAACTCCATTCGTGGACAGTTAGGCTACTATCCTTCGCGGGTATGATCAGGCTAATCACCTTTGTTATTTACGGTATGGTCAATTTCTGGAGCGCGGTTTTTAATCTCCCAAAAGGGTTCTATGAGCAACTTGACTCTCTTTGTGCTGGCTTTCTCTGGAAAAACAAATTTGGCTCAGCACGGGGGTCCAGGGTAGCTTGGAAAGATGTTTGTCGCCCCAAAGAGGAGGGTGGTCTTGGCATTAGAAAGCTCGAGGATTACGAATTTGTCTTTCAACTAAATCTTATATGGAACATGTTTTCTAATGCGGGCTCCCTATGGATCGCATGGTTGAAGTGCAATGCTTTCCACAGGAAAAACTTCTGGGAATTGGAAGATTCTCAGAGACTCTCTCGCACAGTTCATGGTATGATCAGGCTTAACCCTCTTCTAAAGGACTTTCTGTGATGCGAGCTTGGAAATGGGAGAACGAATAGGTTTAGGAATGATAACTTGTGTGAACTCTCTCCTTTGATCGAGACAATGGGGATAAATGGATCTAGACAGCTAAGAATAAGGAAAAATGCAGTACTCTCAGAGGTGCAAAGGAATGGTCAACGGTGGATGCCTCCTGCAAGCTAAGCACAACAACAATCTTTTATAGAGCTACTCACTACCATTACGCCACCAAATGACTCCAATGGTGAGGATTTATATCTCTGGCTCCGTGCCTCAGGTTCGTTTGCAGGGTTCTTATCTTCTAAGAAAACTTGGGAGCAGCTTCGATCTCACTCTGCCTTAGTACCCTGTGATAGCAGGTTTTTCAACCAGGGTATCAATTCCCTATGCAGTTGTAGTACAAAGGGTTATCAATCCAAATGGTTGTTTATGCTAGCATGAAGGATGCAATCAGAACAATGCAAGTCAAGCCAAGCAATTATGTGTTTTATCTAACAATCCTAAAATAATAAAAGAAAAGAATATAAACAAAGAACCACACGACCTAAGCACTCAATGCAAACATTCGAGTACAGGATCAGGTGGAGTGATCGAGTAAGCAAATGAAATATGAACAACTCGAGGGGTTACTCGATACAGATTATCGTGTACCTGATTATGTAAGAGATCGAGTGATGAATGAAAATACAAGCAATTAACATACGAAAGCTTCTAAGGATGGGGTAAATAAATCCTAAGTGTTCCTAACCAGTACAGATGCCTTACATGCCTCAAGCAACAATTTCCTAGACAATGAATCTCTAAAATCTTGTTAAAACACTCTCGTGATAGAAACAATCAACCTTGATCACTCCCCTACCCAAATCTCTCCAACATGACCAAGCAGGCATTAAGATCCGATTCATTATTGTCAGTAAACCCCTTACTCATCTAATCTCTTAGGCTAAGTGAGCAAACCTCTAGCATTGGTTGATTCAAGCATCTCATCTACACCTCTCGGTGGTAAAACACCTTAGATCTAATTTCACCCTCTCGGTTTGTTGACAACATTAAGAACACCAATCTAGAAAGAAATGTATTAAACATATTCAATCAACTAAGACATCCTAACCGATCAAGAACACAAAATCATCTATCCTATCCCTAAAAACTTTACTTCACTACTCTGAAATCATAGCAAGAAACATAACAACAAATCTGAAGGAAAGTTTCATTATATTAAACGATAAAGTAGATGGATAAGAGTACAAGAAAGAAATCTAAAAGAAATGATAAAAAGTTATGAAAATAAAATCCAAAACAAAAGGGAAAAGTGTTTGAGTCGCTCAGTTCTCTCACAGAAGTTCTCGCTCTCTTGTTTGAGGGTCTGCGGCGTGGTCTTTTGTGAGGAAGGAGAGGAGGGGTTTATATATGGAAACTCCTTTGACCTAGCTTCCCAGACCTGTCCGATGGTCCACTCGATGGGGTACACGAGGATGAAGTCGGGTTACTCCTCGGATAGATCATCGGGTTGTTCTTCCGGCTCTTGGATCCTCCTCGATCATGTTGGGGGTTCGGACTTGTTCTTCCAGCTCGATGACTCCTTTGGGTACATGCTCGGGTTTGTCCTTGTTTTTCCCTATTCTAGGCTCTTAAGCACCTGTTTTCATCCAAAATATGCAAATGCAAAAATGCAACACCCTAAATGGCCTAAAAGTGAATTCTTACAATTAATGACCTAAAAATGCTAGGTTAAAGGTATGAACAATGCAAAATATGGACAAAAAAAGATGCTAAAAACATGTAAACTAGAGAGTTATCAAACCCCTAAACTTAAATCTTGCTAGTCCTCTAGCAAGGAAGTAGGAGGGTGCGGTTTGAAAACGGGGACTCATAACCTTTATATGTTGAACGAAGGATTCAAGCTATAGTCCTTAAAGATAGTTTAATGGTGCTAAGATCAATCAACATACTTACTAATATTTTTCTATGCTTATTACCATGCATCGATTTAGTAAGGTGGTTTCAAAACAAATTCTTTGGATGGTTTTCTCTTAAAAGAAGGAATGATAGACAGTTGTGAAAACTATCTAAGATTGAGAACAATTTGGACATACAAAGCTTAACTCTTGATAATCTACTCTTTTCTCATTCACTTTCTTTCTCTCTTTTTTTTTTTATCAAACCCCAAGAATTATACTACCCACATCCTTGATATTAACTTTTTTTTTTTT
>NC_025702.1:3986180-4055183 GCF_000633955.1 Camelina sativa | reverse complement strand
TTTCTTTCTAGGAGACTATAGCAAACACTTTTTCTCTTATTATTTTTTTTTTTACTTAGAGACTTAGAGATAATTGATTCTAACCTTATGGACTTCTCTTTTTTTTATATATATATTCCTCAACCCAACCCCAAATAAACATACTAACCACCTATCTTTCAAAACCGAATCTATTAGCTAGTTCAAATTCTAACTTAGCTAAATCAAGAGGCAGTTCTTTGTCGTTCTCAATACTCTCAAAGTTTCACAACCTATAGCACAATGAAAAAGGCCTCACTCAACAATTCAAAACAAGGTTTGAAAGAAAAGTTTGGGTTCATGGGTAGGACAAATAAATCGGGTTAAACGAAAAAGATTGGTATAATGGAGTGCTAACCCGAATTTAGAGTTACCATGAGCAAGTATTCAAGTTCTAGAAGCAAGACAATTAAAGTTCAAATTAAATCCAATAATATAGAGATGTTCCAATGTTCAAACAAGTGGAGGAAGCATTCAAACGACATAAGGATCTAAGCAAAGATTTTTCATTTTTTTCCAAAGATTGATCTAGCAACAATGAACTGTGATTAAAGGCTATAGCTTCAATCCTAAGGTTTGATTTTAAACAAGGTAATTTTAATCATTGTTCCCTAAGATGCATATGCAACAATCCTATATGAAACAAACTAGACTCAATCCTAATATGTGAATGCAACTACATAAACACTATTTTTTTTTTCAAATTTTTTTTTTGGGTTTTTCAATTCACATAGATGCAGACTCAAATGAATAAAACTAGCATGCAAAAAATTTGAAATAAGAAAATTAAGAAAATAAAACACAAAGTTAAAAATATTCTGGACCCTCCTCAAACTTAAATTACACAGCCTCTGTGTAAATAAAAGTTGGAAAAAGAATCCAAGAATCACACAATATGAAATAAACTAAATGCAATGTTATTTACGAAGATCGGAGGAAAGTGGTACCTCATGGGTTGGTGAAGAAAGAGGTTGCAGCAGCCTCCATACTCGCCAACGTGTAGCCTGGGTCGTCACCGGCTTCAGCAGATGCCGGGATTCTGAGTAAGGCGGAGGGAAGAGTCCTGAGTAATCACCGATTGTGTGCTTGATGGGTGCATCGGATAAGGTATCGTGTATGGTATCTGGTAAGGCGTCGGATAGGCGTCTGAATGGCTTCTCCGCGATGCTTCTGGTTGGGTGACATCTCCCTCTGCTTGGGGTTCGTATGATGATGCTCGGTAAGGTTCTGGAGGAGGCAGTCCTCGAGTTCCTCCTAGCGGTCCGCTTTTCCCCTTCCAAGTTGGTGCGTATGTCGAGTTAGGAGCTGAGGCACAGCTTGCCTTGTCTTGCAGCTCCTTGATCTGACCTCCAGTAGTCTTCACCGAACCGGTGAGATCCTTCACCTTTCTCACCAAATACTTGTTCATCCTCTTCAGCCATCCGATCCTCTTGTGGGCTTCCCTCATCCCAACCGGTTACTTTTGAGAGCACACATACTCCTCAAAATCGAAATCTTCCGAGTTATCTCCCTGTCTTTGACCGGTTTCCTCTCTCTTCTCAGCTTTGGACTCCTCCTCCGGGTTGTACAACTCCTCCAAAGGTGGTGCAAAGTCGATGTTGTCTCCTAGCCGAACCTTGGTGCACATTACATTGGGTAGGATCATTTGGGTGGCTCCGGCGTTTCGGTGGACAAACTTGAAGAGCGTCATGTCGTTAGGCCTCTCATTGGCCAAAAATCTCGCCATCACGAGGTAGTGTACGTCCAGCCATCTCGGATCGTGTACCACTCCCTCTAAGGGCACATCGCATGCCACCAAGTTCGGTGTGACCAATCCTCCAATGGTGATCTCTCCGCCTCCTTCTCTTCTCTTAAAGGCCCATGACTTGATGTAGAGGAACTGATCGAGCAACACAAACACTATGCTAGTATCCACAACATCTCCAACTAGCAGTGTACCATCCCTAACATTGTCCAAAACTTCACACAATGCAATATCCAGCAGCTGAAGCTTGTGATCATTCACATTCCCAGTCTCCTTTCTAGCAAAAAGAGTGCATGCGAGGGACTTGTGAAAATACCTCAGGACAGGGCTCCTTATTTGAGCGGATTTGGAGCTTGTGGACTTGTAGGGGAGCTTGTCTCCTATTGTCAGCCAAAGGGACCTCATTTCCTCCTTGCTAACCTCCATTCCTTCTCCATTACCAGCTTTGAAACCATACAGCTTCTCCATCTCCTTGAAAGTGAGCCGGTACTCCTTGTTTCTCACAGAGAAGGTGATGAACCCGATCCCCCCATCGGGTATTAGGGTCGGGTGGTCCTAAAAGTAATGCAACCAAAATGTGGAGAGAAAGTGGACCATTTCCTCCTCATAAGCTTCAAGGTGGGCTCGCATCATTTGGCCTAGGTGGCACATGTCGAACAAGAACTCGACATCTCTAGAGATGCCCAACTGCCNATGGGTGCATCGGATAAGGTATCGTGTATGGTATCTGGTAAGGCGTCGGATAGGCGTCTGAATGGCTTCTCCGCGATGCTTCTGGTTGGGTGACATCTCCCTCTGCTTGGGGTTCGTATGATGATGCTCGGTAAGGTTCTGGAGGAGGCAGTCCTCGAGTTCCTCCTAGCGGTCCGCTTTTCCCCTTCCAAGTTGGTGCGTATGTCGAGTTAGGAGCTGAGGCACAGCTTGCCTTGTCTTGCAGCTCCTTGATCTGACCTCCAGTAGTCTTCACCGAACCGGTGAGATCCTTCACCTTTCTCACCAAATACTTGTTCATCCTCTTCAGCCATCCGATCCTCTTGTGGGCTTCCCTCATCCCAACCGGTTACTTTTGAGAGCACACATACTCCTCAAAATCGAAATCTTCCGAGTTATCTCCCTGTCTTTGACCGGTTTCCTCTCTCTTCTCAGCTTTGGACTCCTCCTCCGGGTTGTACAACTCCTCCAAAGGTGGTGCAAAGTCGATGTTGTCTCCTAGCCGAACCTTGGTGCACATTACATTGGGTAGGATCATTTGGGTGGCTCCGGCGTTTCGGTGGACAAACTTGAAGAGCGTCATGTCGTTAGGCCTCTCATTGGCCAAAAATCTCGCCATCACGAGGTAGTGTACGTCCAGCCATCTCGGATCGTGTACCACTCCCTCTAAGGGCACATCGCATGCCACCAAGTTCGGTGTGACCAATCCTCCAATGGTGATCTCTCCGCCTCCTTCTCTTCTCTTAAAGGCCCATGACTTGATGTAGAGGAACTGATCGAGCAACACAAACACTATGCTAGTATCCACAACATCTCCAACTAGCAGTGTACCATCCCTAACATTGTCCAAAACTTCACACAATGCAATATCCAGCAGCTGAAGCTTGTGATCATTCACATTCCCAGTCTCCTTTCTAGCAAAAAGAGTGCATGCGAGGGACTTGTGAAAATACCTCAGGACAGGGCTCCTTATTTGAGCGGATTTGGAGCTTGTGGACTTGTAGGGGAGCTTGTCTCCTATTGTCAGCCAAAGGGACCTCATTTCCTCCTTGCTAACCTCCATTCCTTCTCCATTACCAGCTTTGAAACCATACAGCTTCTCCATCTCCTTGAAAGTGAGCCGGTACTCCTTGTTTCTCACAGAGAAGGTGATGAACCCGATCCCCCCATCGGGTATTAGGGTCGGGTGGTCCTAAAAGTAATGCAACCAAAATGTGGAGAGAAAGTGGACCATTTCCTCCTCATAAGCTTCAAGGTGGGCTCGCATCATTTGGCCTAGGTGGCACATGTCGAACAAGAACTCGACATCTCTAGAGATGCCCAACTGCCTCATTGTCTCACGGTGAGGGTATCAGGTACCAACGAAGCTCATCTTCCTGAAAATCTTGAAGAGTTTTGCCGGAGTCTCCACCTCTTTCTGCTTCAGCCTCCGCAAGGCTTGGCGTGTTCTTTATATCTGCTCCTCCTCTGCATCTTGATCCTCTTCCTCAGCTGCTCTCTCAGCTACCTTCTCAGCCTTCTCAGAAGCCGGTCTCTTTCCTCTTGCAATCGCAGCTCTGCTCCTTAGCCGCGACGTTTGGATCTCCTCTGGCTCTTCTCCACCAGAATCAGAATTGAACTCCATGGGGTCGGTAACGGTTCTCTCAGACGTAGACAGGTCCCTACGCCGAGGAGATCGGCAAACAGCACTCGCCATCGGACTTGGTGAGCGAACTCGATGGTCTACATGATCGGTTGCTTGAGCACCGGATCGGGTGGATGATCGGGTTGGGGAAGCAAAACGTCCAGCCAGCGGTTGGGAATGCGGAACGTTTCCTCTTCCTTGGGATTCTCGAGGTTCGACGGCATCACCTCCGGTTGTAGCAGTGGTGGAGGTCGATCTTCTCCCCTTCCTTTTGTAGGTTTTCGTGTGTGGCTCCATTGTCAAATCCTTGAGAAGAATAAACAACTAAGTCTCGAGGTTAATAGGGTTAGTTCCCAAAGAAAAATCGAAAGTCACTCGAGTTTGAGAGAGAAAAGAAAGTAGGGAAAACAAAAAGCTCTAGGGTGGAGAGACTTATCAGTGCTGCTGAGGAGGAAAGGTTCGAAAACTTTAAATAGAGTAGGGTTGGTTGGTGGGCTTCGCCGAGAGTGGGCTTGGCTTATGGAATTCGAACTCCACTCGCCACCCGAGCAGGGACACGATCAGGCGCGTCGAGTATGGTGTCGGGTTGGCCCTCGGGTTCCTCAATTTTTCCTTTGGGACCTCTTCCTTCTTTTTTTTTTTTAGATAAATAAATTTGCAAAAATAGAAAACAAGATTTAAAACAAATAAAATAAAAGAAAATTAAATAGAAGATACCTTTGGGATTTCCTCCCAAGTGAGCTTGTTTAAAGTCACTAAGCTTGACTCTACATGCTCCTTAAGCATGGGATCCTTGAGGGAGAGGTTTTGGAATCCTCTCCACTGTAGCAGGCTGGTTTAACTGATTCTCCAGGTTTTGTCCAGGTTCCAAGGCAAATGTGGTGTTAACTTCGTCAAGATGTTTGACTTTTCTCTGCTTTGTCTTAGTGTGAAAAGCTTGACCATCAATGGTTGCCCTTTTAATCCCTTTCTTCACATCAAACTCCATCTTGAAGTGCTCCCCATGCTCTATTCTGATCTTGCCTTGCTTTACCTCGATCACAACACCTACTGTTGCCAAGAATGGTCTTTCTAGGATCAGCGGATCGTCTGGTTCCTTATCTATATCAAGGATCATGAAATCAGTAGGAACTTCCACCCTTCCAATCCCACTCCACTATTCGCAGCTCAGGATCTAAGCACACTCCACTCCTGAGAATTTCAAACCCAATCTCTTTGACAGCCTCCTTAACCTCATTCTCCAGCCGAGCTGCCTCCTTGGAGGATTCCTCTCGAAGTTCGTGTGGTGGCAAAAGCTTAGGAGGTGGAATTCTACGCTTGGCCATACGCTCTGCAAGCGCCTCCAGTTGGATGTCAAGTGCAGCATTGAACCTTTCCTCTAGTTCCCCTTCTGTTGCTGCAGGTGGTTGAGGCTGACCTCTCGTTTCAACATCTACTCGATGAATCATCCGATCACCCTCATCGGGTAGGTCATTGAGTTCTGCTTCGGGTGGTTCTTCGATTTGTGATCCCCCAACCAGTGCTCGATCATCAACTCGATCAGTCTCCTTGGGTGAAGGCCGGGTTCATACTCGGATATGTATTACTTGGCCACATTTATCATTGAGTGATCCTTATCCTCCCCATCTTGTACATCATTGTCCTCAGTGAGGTAATCCTCATAGTCATCATCAAGGAAGATGGCTTGGGCAATGGAATAATCCTTAGGGTTTTGAACTGCCTTTCCTGGGAGTTGGTTGATCTTTGGAGCCGGTTGGTTGTTGTGGTGGCCTTCTAGATATCTAACCTTAGTATTGAGCGATTCGTACTTTGCGTTCAAATCATTGTATCCTGAGTCGATCTTGTTGCTCATCTCTGCAATCCGTTTTACGATGTCCATAGATGCTAAAGCCTGATTCTGAATCATTTGCTGAAGTAGGCCGCGTAACTCAGGTTCTTTTGATTGGTTTTGCGGACCTTGAGTTTGTTGGAATCCAGGTGGTTGGTTGTAGTTGCCAAAGTACTGTTGCTTAGGTGCATAGCCTTGATTGTACGTGACGAAAGGCTTCTGTTGTACCTGGTTCCCTTGAACCGCAGATGGGTAAGTTTGGTCCTGAGGATTGGCAACATTTGGGTTCCGATAAGACAGATTCGGATTGGGCTTGTAGTTGTTGTACCCTTTGTTGTAACCTCCCTGATTGTTGATGTAGTGAACATCCTCTATCTATATAGTCGCCCCATCTTGTTGTAAAAACTGCTCTTCCTCTGATATTGCATGAACATGCTTCTGCTGGTTGAGGAGCTTGTCGAGCTTGTCATTGAGGGCTTTCATGTCCCTCTTGTACTTGGCATCTTCCTCTCCCGTAGATCGCACAGAGCGATCATATTCCTCATTGTAATTGCCATCAGATTGAGCCAAGTTCTCCACTAGGTCCCAACCTTCATCAACTTCCTTGTTGAGGAAGTTACCATTGCTTGCGGTGTCCAGCAATATCCGTATCTTAGGGACCACTCCTCTGTAAAGTGTACTCAGCAATGAAGCATTGCTGAAACCGTGATGAGGACATCTGGTAGTGTATCCCTTGAAACGTTCCCAAGCTTCACTGAACGTTTCATTGTTCTTCTGAACAAAGCTGAAAATGTCATTTCGCAGCCTTGCGGTTCTGGAGTTGTAGAAGAATTTGGCCAGGAATGCTTTCTTGCACGCTTCCCAAGTGGTGATGGATTCCTTGGGCAGTGATTTCTCCCAGATGTGTGCTCTGTCTCCCAAAGAGAATGGGAAAAGCCTGACTTTGAATTCATCCTCACTAACTCCATTTATCTTTGTGAGGCTACAGAGCCTATCAAATTCATCCAG
Organism: Camelina sativa; assembly: GCF_000633955.1. Taxonomy (NCBI): domain Eukaryota; kingdom Viridiplantae; phylum Streptophyta; class Magnoliopsida; order Brassicales; family Brassicaceae; genus Camelina; species Camelina sativa. The sequence goes on along the minus strand of NC_025702.1, from coordinate 4,048,250 downwards.
ATGATCCAATGGGTCCTCCATTGGCAATCCATGAAACTTATTACTCTGTATCATCTGGATGAGACTACTCTTGATCTCAAAACTGTTGTTCTGGACAGCAGATGGCACAATGCCATTCCCTTGAGTGTGAGTAGATGGAGCATCTCCTGCTCCTATGTTGGTCCTTGCTTGAGGAGTTGTTGGACCGTTTTGATTGTTCATTGTCTCCTCAATGATTGCTGGTTGCGGTTGAACTTGTTGTTGTCTGAGTACCCTTGGTTTGTCGATGTTATCAATGAAAGGACTCAGGTTCCAGCTACCTTTGGATCGTGTTTGCATGCATAGGAAAGTAACCGAGTGTGTACACGAGAGTCTACCTGAGATTGAAAACAAACAAGAACGAAAGCAAACAAGTCAGACTCCGAACCAATATAAAGAAAAGAACTTGATATAGCAAGTGCTGAAATCCTAAACGTAGCAAAATAAAATCAACCAAGTGGCAACAGCACCAAATTGATAATAGGATTTTCACCCAGGGTATCAATTCCCTATGCAGTTGTAGTACAAAGGGTTATCAATCCAAATGGTTGCTTATGCTAGCATGAAGGATGCAATCAGAACTATGCAAGTCAAGCCAAGCAATTATGGGTTTTATCTAACAATCCTAGAATAATAAAAGAAAAGAGTATAAACAAAGAACCACACGACCTAAGCACTCGATGCAATCATTCGAGTACAGGATCGGGTGGGGGTGATTGAGTAAGCAAATGAAATATGAACAACTCGAGGGGTTACTCGATGCAGGGTATCATGTACCTGATCGGGTAAGAGATCGAATGATGAATAAAAATGGAAACAATATAAATACAAAAGCTCCTAAGGATGGGGTATTTGACTCCTAAGTGTTTTTAACCAGTACGGATGTCCTACATGCCTCAAGTAGATATTCCCTAGACAATGAATCTCTAAAATCTTGTTAAAACACTCTGGTGATAGAAACAATCAACCTTAATCACTTCCCTACCCAACTCTCATTGAAGAAACATAACCAACCAAGCAATACAAACCGATCCATTATTGTCAATAAACCCCTTACTCATCTAATCTCTTAGGCTAAGTGAGTAAATCTCTAGTATTGATTGATTCAAGAATTTCATCTACACCTCTCGATGGTAAAACACCTTAGATCTAATCTCAACCTCTCGGTCTGTTGATAACATTAAGAACACCAATCTAGAAGGGAATTTATAAAACATAAATATAAAAGCTAAGACATCCTAACCGATCAAGAACACAAAATTGTCTATCCCATCCCTAGAAACCTACTACACTACTCAGATCTCATTGCAGAAAACATAAAAGCATAGATAAACGAAAATTGCATTATATTAAAAGTAGAAGTAGAGTAGAAGAGTATAGAGTAGAAATCTAAGAGAAAGATGCAAAAAGAAATAAAATAAATCCTAACAAAAGTGAAAAGAGTTTTGAGTCGCTCTCGATCTTTCCCAGAAGCTCTCTGTTCTAAGGGTCTGCCGCGTGCTCGGGCGAGTGGAAGAAGTGGGGATTTATATATGGAAACCCATTAACCCTAGCTTCCCAGTCCTGCCCGAGGGTCTACACGATGTGGTACAAGAGGATGTAGTCGAGTTTGTCCTCGGGTAGATCCTCGGGTTGTTCTTCATGCTCTTGGATCCTCCTTGATCGTGTTAGGGTTCAGACTTTTTCTTCCAGCTCGATGGTTCCTTCGGGTACATGCTCGGGTTTGTCCTTGTTTTTCCCATTTGAGGCTCTTAAGCACCTGTTTTCATCCAAAATATGCAAATACAAAAATGCAACACCCTAAATGGCCTAAAAGTGAATTCCTACCGTTAATGACCTAAAAATGCTAAGTTAAGGGTACGAACAATGCAAAATATGGACAAAAAAGGATGCTAAAAACATGTAAATTAGAGAGTTATCACTCATCTTGCAGACATCCTGTTATGTCATTTGTCGTGAACGTAACTTGACGATCTTCTCTGATACGTCATCCACTGCTTTGTCAACTCATCTGTCTCTGGACCGCTGAATAAGGGATCGACTTCTTTCCCTACCCTCCTCCCTCCATGGCTCTTATTTTAGATGTATTAGCTTCCCTTTCTAGTATGTTCCTCTTAAATAGGTTGTATCAACATGTACAGAGAAAACTCGAAACGCTTGGTATACAATTTAACCTTTTTACCAAAAAAAAAAGATAGTGTATTCTTCCTTGGGCTTCCAATCACGGAGTTATATTCAAATTAACGTATGGTTGAAAAAAAAAGATGTTGTGCTAAGGGAAGGATGCCCGACTTACTTTGTGATTTTTTTTTTGTTAAAAGAATTTCAATTTATAAACATATATGTCCAATGGGCTATTTCTGGAATAAGCCCATACAATTATCCTTTTAGAGCCCAGTCCAATTAAACCAAACCAAACCAGATAACAAATACAAAAATCGACTCGGTATAAACTAATCTAAACAAGTAGCTAACCGATATAAACCAGAAACCCTACTCTGCAATCGGAGAACCGATTGGAGCCGCCTTCCCACAAAGCTTTGTATACTCGCTGAACCAGGACCACCGGCAAGCCAGAAAGATGGGAGTCGAACAGAGAAGGTGACACAAGACCATCACCATCCCGCCACCGTAGAGTTTTGAAGAGAATGAAGAAGAAACCGATCTAGCAATCCAGAAGCCATAGCTCAGTCGTGATAGAGATAGAGCAGTAGGGAGTAGATCTAAAAACCATCGATTGTAGACCTCCCCCGTCAAAAACACAATGTGACAAAACCTCTTGCGTCTCTAGCCGTTCAGATCTAACCATCGTATCTTTCTCATTTCATGCCGCCGGTAGAGCTCTTACCAAAAGTGTCTTGCGGAAGCTTCACAAACTCCCTTGATTTTGATCTGGTGACTTCGCCGGTTGGTACAATCGACTGCAGATGAAGCGCCATGGACCAGTAGTTCCTCTTCGATGCTGGAATCACCGGAGGAACCCTTCACTTAGTGCACGGAGTTGTGATTAGAAGAAGAGAAAGGATGATAAAGGAGAGAGCTGCAAGTAGTTCTCACGCTCTCAACTTACTTTGTGACTTTGAAAAAGAGTTCATACATTTGGGTCTTGCCAAAGTGATTCCTGCTGCATCTTCCCGTTGCAGTAATTATCTTACACAAGATAGTAGAACGGTTAGGAGCATACCAATCTTTCTCCAGTTCTAGTGATAGAATTCATGATTCTTTTTTTTTGTCAAAACAGTTGTATTCATTCATTGATCAGAAGATAAACCGTTCATACAAGCATAGTGTAGAGTACATAAAGAGAGAATTCCCCAATGCCAAAAAAACATAGAAACATAAATAGATAAAGTTGATTGGCTTGAGAAGATCTACACAAAGTAGTAGATTGACAAGGTTTAGAGCAAGGCTGAATGTGGCCTGATTCTTGAAGATTGAGCAGGAGGGTTCATAATTCGAAGCCAACATGGATACTAATACCATGGTTCTCAGGGAGTTGAAGTAACGTCAAAGCAACAATGGTGAATTACTTCTCAGATGGAGTCTATAGAGTTTGTAATCTTGATCACACCATTGGCTAAAGTTTGGCGTCACCAGATAGAAAAATGTAGCATACCTAGTTTTACATGGATTTAGAGATGGATCAACAACTAATTTGTCCCCAAAATTGATAGATTGAACATGATATGGTTCATTGATCACGGGGTATAGGGATAGGAGATTGAGAAAGTGTTGGTAACCATTGTTCCTTGGATTCAGGGTCATAATGTCGTTCTTCCTCAATCCCTTGGTGGCTAGAAGCTAGTAATGAGATTCCCAAAAGCCTTGAGATGAGATGTGTAGAATTCGTCGAGGAAGTGCCTTTACCCAGGTTTTATATTGATAATCCAAGACCCAAACCATGGATGTCGATAATAGTTGAAAAAGGTATCTCACGCCTTTACAAACATAAGATCGAAAAATCTTTGATAAAGGGTTCAGTAAATGTTCAGAAATTTGGACATGGGTTTAATGGTCTGAAGCTTGGACATTTTTAATGGGGCGATGACAATTTTTGGATCTATCAAGAGTGTGTATTCAAACCATGATTTTGGAGAATTTGATGGGATTTAGGAAATTTAGAATTTTGATAGATTTTAGGGAAGTTCATATGATTTTCTGTAAAATTCTTTCAAATCCCACCTAAAACCATGAGATTTGGATTTCTTTATTTTTAACTAAACAAATCCTCTAGAATCCTCCAGAATCCTATAAATTATTAAAATCTTAATCCACAAAACTGTTTTGAATAACAGTGGATTTTAAAGTAGATTTTTAAATCATCAGTTCAATAATAGTGGATTTTAATAGATTTTAAAGTAGATTTTTAAATCATCAGTTCAATAACAATGGATTTTAATGGATTTTAAAGTAGATTTTTAAATCATCAGTTCAATAACAGTGGATTTTAGTAGACTTTTTAAAATCCAAGATTGAATAACATAGAATTTGTAAATTTCACACAAATCGCTTAAAATGTCAAGTTGAATACACCTCCCCTAGGGTTTCTTTTGTTGATGAAAACTAGGTTACAGCGGGGCGGCGGCTGGTCGGAGAGATCGATAGGATTTACGATGAATGGTGTGTCTCTGGATACAACAGGTTTGTTGCCAAACTTCGACTGTGTTGTTTGGTTGAAGCAGATATCTAGTTTGAAAGGAAAACCTTGACCCTGAAGTTGTCGTGCACCATCAGCGTCTCTTCTCGGCAAGACGCAGCTGAAGGTCCAGGAAGGATCTCTCCTGCCTTCAACGAAACCGAGAAGAAAGAGTTCTCAAGGAAGCATGGAGATCCGCATCGAAATTTGTATGCAACTATGGATTTTTGATTTGCTGCCATGGAATCTGGACACATATGAACGCTGATGAGGTTTGCTGGAAACCATCTCCAGTGAGTGTTGAGCGATTCCAGTTTTTGGGTTTTCAAGAGGGTTAAATAGAATTGATAAAAGCTTTGAAAAAGTAGGAAAAAAAGACATGCAAAGAAAATTATACAAGAAAGAACAATAGCAGAGATGATAAGGTTGTAAGATCTTTGGATGCTAGTGAGCAAAAGCAGCACCGGCCCTGGAAAAGGAAGATGTTTGGGTCTGGGGGAGTTTCACTTAATTGGATTTGTTTTGTTTGTATTGATTGTACACAAGCAACCCGATAGAATTCATGATTCTATTTGTTACACTACATGTGATTTTATATTACGAATTATAGAGATTTGAAGATTCTGTGAAGAAAGATATTTCTTATTTTCTAATATGTTCTTTCTCAAAGGTTTACAATGATTCACCCTTATCTATTTATACAAGACTTGTGACATTACTTAACCTAGTTTTCATTGACACATGTCTTTATCACAGAGGAGGTTGAGAGCATTGAAGACGTTCTTTGTCTCTATCTGCAGAACCTTGGGACCGCTCACATCTTCTGCTCTTGCGACAGCTTGGATGTACGGAGATTCCTTCTGCTCTGTTATGTCCTTCTTGTCTGCAGTCGACCGTTGAACCATATTCATTTTGTTGGGCTTTTGAATGGTGTTGGGCTTAAGCTTTGTTTGATCCAATTTCTTGGTTCTGAAATTCTCTGTTTCAAAAGGAGAGTTTTGTTTCTCCTTTATACTCCCCCGCAAACTTAGTGTGGGAGGTGTACCCACACCAAGTTTGTATCACAACGAAGCAAATGGAGCAGGTGGAAGAGGCTTTGTAAATATGTCAGCCAACTGTTTGTTTGCAGGCACATGCTTGACAACCAAAGCTCCTAAAGCGACTCTCTCCCGGACATAGTGGTAGTGCGTTTCAAAGTGCTTTGTCCGACTGTGAAAAACAGGGTTAGCCGCAAGATATATGGAGGAGAGGTTGTCACCATAGAGTTCCGGAGGATCAGGTTGGGAAATGCGTAAGTCTTTGAGCATGTTATTTATCCAGACAAGTTCAGAAGTCGTGTCAGATAAAGCTCTGTATTCAGCTTCAGTGGAGCTTTTGGAAACAGTCGGCTGTCGTTTTGATGACCAAGAGATGATGTTCTTGCCAAGGAAGGTACAAAAACCAGCAATAGAACGCCGTGTATCTTGGCAGTTAGCATGACTGCTGTCACTGTAAGCCCGCAATGTGAAGTCTGTATCTTTGTGGAAATTGATCCCCATAGTAGCTGTCCCTTTTATGTACCGGAGGATCCTCTTGAGTAATTGAAAGTCAGACATAGTGGGAGCATGCATCTTTTGGAAGACAAAGTTCACAGCGAATTGAATGTCAGGTCTTGTCAAGGTAAGGTACTGCAACTTACCAGCCAAACTTCTGAAATATGTAGGATTGGAGAAAGGTTTCTTCTGATGAGGTACTTGATGAAGCTGTTCAGGCAGTGGAGTAGGCATTGGGGCACAATCAAACATGCCAGCAACTTGGAGGAGATCCTCTGCATATTTTTGTTGAGATAAGAACAGTCCTTTGTCATGGAAAGTGGCCTGTATGCCCAGAAAGTAATGGAGTTTACCTAAATCCTTCATTTTGAATTCTCTGTTCATGCTGTCTAGTAGTTTGTTGAGGAGTGTTGAATTGTTCCCAGTGATCACCATATCATCCACATAGAGCAGCAATAGGATCATATCTGAACCTTTTTCATAGACAAACAGAGATGGATCTGGTATGCTGCAGTAGAAACCGAACTCCAATAGGAAAGTACTAAACTTGTCATACCAAGCTCTTGGTGATTGTTTTAGGCCATAGAGTGATTTGTGAAGTTTCCAAACATGGTTCGGTTTTGTCTTGTCTACAAAACCTGTTGGTTGTAACATGTAGACATCCTCAGATAGATCCCCATGTAAGAAGGCGTTTCTAACATCAAGCTGTTTCAAATCCCACTGCAACACCGTAGCTGCATGAAGAACGAGTCGTACAGTAGCGGTTCGAACAACAGGACTGTAGGTTTCAAAGTAATCCACTCCTTCTTCTTGATGAAATCCTTTAGCAACTAGTCTGGCTCTTAGTCTGTCTAGTGATCCATCAGCGTGAAGTTTTGTTCTGAATACCCATTTGCAACCAATAACATTCATATGTGGTTCACGCTCCACTAAAGAGAACGTATTTGTTTCTTTGCAATTGTCAATTTCTTCACCCATTGCATCAGTCCAGCCTTCGTCTTTTAAAGCTTCTGTTACTGTCCTTGGTTCTAGATATAAAGCTTTTTGTGTAAGTAAAGCATAGCGTGGGTTTGGCTTCCGCACTCCAACTTGAGATCTAGTGACCATCGGATGTTTTATTCCCCCAGTTTGAGATATTGTTTGAGCTGCAGGGTCTGAACACTCGGTTTCTGAAGGGAGGATGTTGTCGTTAACAGAAACGATATTAGAACCCTCATGTGCGACTTCAGAGGTATCACTGGAATTAGTGGTAGAAGCTGGCAGTCTCGGGTGAACTGCAGACTGAGAAACGGAATGTAGAGGTGGAAAATCATCTTCAGTGAATAGGTTCTGACTTTGTTCAGATTGAGCCTGAGGTGCTGATGAATCATGTGGAGATGGAGAACATTGAAAACTTTGTTGCCAAGCTTGTAATAGAGTGGTCGTTCCAGAAGTATGGAGGTGTTGATACACATCAGAGAATGGAAACGAGTTTTCATCAAAGAGGACATGTCTGCTTATATAAATTCTTCCTGTTGGTGGGTACAAGCATCGATAACCTTTTTATTTGATGTTGTATCCCAAAAAGACACACCTAAGTGATCTTGGATCAAACTTGTTTTCAGTATAATCACGAAGTGTAGGAAAGCATGAGCAGCCAAACGTCCTGAGTGCTGTGTATTCTGGTTGAGTTTTGTGAAGTTTCTCAGATGGACTTTGATTTCCAGACAGAGCAGTGGTTGGGAGAATGTTACTCAGGAAATTTGCTGTAAATAATGCTTCTACCCAGAATTTTTGAGGGGTTTTGCTGCTGAACATCATTGCTAACCCAAGCTCTGTGATGTGCCTATGTTTTCTCTCAGCAAGGCCATTTTGCTGAGGGGTATAAGGACAGGAGATTAGCTGCTGTATCCCGCATTGACTTAGATGAGTGAGGAACCGTTTACTTGTGAATTCTCCACCACCATCACACTGAAACTTTGATATTTTGCAGGCAAACTGGTTTTCAACAAGCTTCTGAAAATTGCAGAAAGTTGAATAAAAGTCTGATTTATTTTTCAAAGGATAGAACCAACAAAATCTAGACCAATTGTCAATGAAGATTACATAGTATCTGAAACCCTGACCAGAAGGGACTGGAGAAGGACCCCAAAGATCACAGTGTATCCTTTCTAATGGCATAGTTGCAACAAACTGAGAATCTGAAAAAGGAAGATGACTACTTTTCCCAAGGTTACATCCATCACATATTTCCTTGGTACTCTTATTGATGACAATAGCTTTACTTTTAACTAACTGCTCCAGAATTTTGTTGTTAGGATGTCCAAGGCGTCTATGCCACACCTCATTTGAAGCTGCTTGCTGCCTAGACGAGTAGAAAGCTTGAACAGGTGGATTCTTGAGAGTGTATAACCCCTTGCATTCTGGACCGGTTGTGAGGAGCTTCTTTGTTGCCTTGTCCTTAACAAGAACCTCAACATCATCAAATTCAATAGAGCAGGGATAATCTTTTGTAAGCTTAGAAACAGATAACAAAGATTTGGCAATACCAGGCACCACTAAAACATCTTTAAGAGGCAGGTTACCTGATGTTGTTGGCAGAGAAGTTGCGCCAGTATGAGTGATGGGTAAGAAATTCCCATCCCCAAGCATAATGGTATCATTACCTTCATATTGACGAGAGTTCTGCAAATGACTCTGAGACCCGGTTACATGTGTCGTAGCTCCACTGTCAGCAACCCATTAATGACCTGCTTGATCTGTCACGTCGGTGATGCGTAAGGCAGCTAAGGCTGCAGGAAGATCAGGTTGATAAGTATTATCGAACCGATGCCAGCATGTGGATGCTACATGCCCTGCTTTGCCGCATATTTGACAGATGGGTCTGTTATCTGCAGACTGACCAGAAGACCTAGAGGAGGCTGATATCTGTTGATGAAATCCTCTACTCCTAGTGGAGTATCCTCCTCTGACTCTGGATCTGTTTCCTCTACCTCTGTTGCTGTAGTGAGAGCTGACAAATTGTTGCGTGTTAAACGCCAGGTGTGGAGAAATGCTTGTTTCTTCAGTGTAGCTAAGCAATCGATCATTAAAGGCAGTGAGGCGTGGTATCACATCGTCTAGAGTTGGTGATGGGGTACCATCTAGCATTCCTTCGATGGAGGTCTTGATAGGTTCGTACTCTCTACTCAAGCCATTCAAAGCAGCAAAAATTTTCATTCTCTCACTAACAGGACTACCGACAGAAGCTAGCTGATCACACACACTCTTAAGCTCTTTTAAATAATCGACCATAGGCATATCTTTCTTTTCAGTGTTTTGCAGCTTCCTTTGTAAACCAAACAGCCTAGCCGAGGATACTTTATTGAAGTGAGCAGCGAGATAGTTCCATACCTCTTGAGATGTCGATGTGGAGATGACTTCGGAGAGAATGTCTTCTGATAACGATCCTAAAAGCCATGCTTTGACGACTTGATCTGAATGAATCCAAGCTTGATAGGTCTGGTTTGGAGTGTTGTCAGCGTTTGTAGCAGCAACTGGTCTCGGAGTAGAACCATTGATAAACCCCAGGAGTCCTTGACCGCAAAGGAACGACTCGAACTGAGTCTTCCAAAGTAAATAGGTTCTTTCGGAGAGTTTTACAGTCACACAATTTGCAATGTTTAGAGCAGGTTGGGAATAGTTCTCAGTGGACAAAGCCATGGCTCTGATACCATATAGAGATTTGAAGATTCTGTGAAGAAAGATATTTCTTATTTTCTAATATGTTCTTTCTCAAAGGTTTACAATGATTCACCCTTATCTATTTATACAAGACTTGTGACATTACTTAACCTAGTTTTCATTGACACATGTCTTTATCACAGAGGAAGTTGAGAGCATTGAAAACGTTCTTTGTCTCTATCTGCACAACCTTGGGACCGCTCACATCTTCTGCTCTTGCGACAGCTTGGATGTACGGAGATTCCTTCTGCTCTGTTATGTCCTTCGACCGTTGAACCATATTCATTTTGTTGGGCTTTTGAATGGTGTTGGGCTTAAGCTTTGTTTGATCCAATTTCTTGGTTCTGAAATTCTCTGTTTCAAAAGGAGAGTTTTGTTTCTCCTTTATACGAATGTCGGGACGTTTTAACTTATTGCTTCTCTAAAGAGTTGACACATCAGTATTGTGAAACTTCAAGATAATGAGGGCCAATATATTTGTCTACGTGAACTCAAATGTATTTCAGGTATTTTTGATTCGGATATCTATTAAAAGTTAAAACACTTCGAATACTCAAGGGTACGAATCATTAAACAAACCAAAATCACGAATATCCTAGTCATTCAAGTAATAACTGAAGTAATAATAGGAAGCCAAATAAAAACATTAATTAATTTGTCAATACATATTACAAAGTATTAAAAAAAAAATCTAATCAAATGTAGACAGCTCAACTTTTACATTTTAGTATAGCACATTATATATATTTAAATTATTAATGTGTTGATCCAATGTACTAAAATCCAAATATGGATCTGAAATTTTCATATAATACTTTTATTCATCACTACTTTCTAAGAAACAAAATGTCAATGAGAAAACAAAGAGAATCAAATCTTGTTGAGAAGATCAAATTAATCAGGAAAAATGACTAGTGGAGAAACTTATTATTTTTCCTTCAAAAAATATATAATTTTTTTTGGGGTTTATCATCTTTTATGCTCCTCGTGGAACGTTGCATGCTCTCTCCATCCTAATATATAATTCACTCTGGATTCCGGTCTATGTAAATAATAGGCTTGAATCTAGAAAATAAAGAAAGAGAAAGAGATGGAAAGTAATAGGCTCATAGTGCTTTTGCTTCTTTGTACCTTCCTTTGTCGCGCCGAATCTGCTCTTCCTTCTCACTATGAAATCTCACTCACCGGTTAGTGTATAGTTACTAGTAATTTACTATATAACATCAAAGTATGGATAAGGTTTTCTAAGTGTTAATGGATGTAGTAGTTCTGCTTGAAATAGTACTCTATCTACATGTATACGATCTCGAGAAACTAAATGTATTGTTCCAATGTGGTTTGAGTTAAGTGGGTTTTACGAATTTCAAATTTCCAATAAATATTTCAAGGGAGGAGAATGATGGGTTATTATAAGCCCAATCGTGCCATAGGAATTATTAAGTTTTCCAAAACACCACCATCAAAAAGTCCGCGTGCTCCAGGCAGAAATGGTATGTCCCTTTTCAATTATTCACTTTCTTTTGGAAAATTTTCTAAATTTACTCATTCCTCCTTAATTTTTTTTTTGGAATAATGGAGGAGATTGATTAGTATACTTTCAGTCATCATCTCATTCAGATAATTTGAATATATAAGTTCTACAGATGATTATGCTTTTTGAAGAATCAAATATGTAATATTTTGGGTGTTTTAAATAAGTTGTTCATCTCCTATGTAATTTAACTTAGTTATTTGGTGGAAAGGGCCTATGATCTCCCATTGGTAGATGATTTATCTTGTGCTGTGGAAGGTTTGTTGTTTTTTTTTATGGAACGAATATGAGTAAATTAAAATACTAGTTGGAAAATAAAAAACATTGAATAAGCAATTTTCATAAAGATAAAATATTTAATGCGGATAACTTGAATTCGTAATATGATTTTTAGAAAGAAGATTGATGAGCCAAATGGATGTAGGAGCATCAAGCAGTGGACAAGGTAGTGGTCGCAACCACTAGCTCCGGTTTCGGTTACTAGTGTTTAAATATATCGTATGTGTGTGAATTTTCTAGTTTCTGCCTTCACATGTCAAGAAAGTTTGAATTATGTATTACTATTATTTTAGTTTTCGGTATATCTGGAATAATTATTGTTTCACACAAGTTTAATTAGATCAGTTTAAAATATAACTAATAATTTAATATTAGTAGTGTTAACATCATAATTAAATAAAAGTTTAACCCATATTATAGCACTAAATTAATGTTATTTTACAGGTAAATTAATGTCAATATAAATTTGCACCGCTCTATAACCAGTTCCATGGTATTTATTTTTTTATTAAGTTATAAATTTTATAATTTGTAGGTCCCGTACATCAATAATTGTATTAAACAGTTTTTAAAAATAAACCACTATAACTAAATAGTTCAATTAAAGAACCAAACTAAACCAAATACTTATAAACTTTTAAAATTAAATGTTTGTCAAGTTAAACTTCTTACTCATTCAGATTTGAGTTCATTTTGGTCTGATTTAGAATATGAATTTGAACCGTTGTGCCTCGTCCTATAACAAATCTCCAGTATTTCAAACTAATAATTAATTGTATAAGGTCAAACAAAATGTGTTAAGTATAATAAAAATATATAAATTAGAACTTTTTAAATTAAAGAAATAGTAACTCTAAGTTTTCCTGTGAGACACTATAATGGAAGAATCGTTATCACCAACTTCCTCCGACATCGGTAGAGCTCCGGCTCTCCAGCGTTGAGATCTCTCAACCTCTCTGCTTCTCTATTGTTTCCTTTATTACTTTAGACTCACCCTGCAATCTTTTTTCTCCTTTTGTTTTCTTTCTTTGCTCCCCGGCCAAACCTCGACACCTATCCTAAATCTAGACGAAGACCTGATTTTGTGCCCTTACAGAAGGATCTGGAGTCCGGCGAACCCCATCCTCAAATATTCTCGCCCAACCTTACCGTCGACGGTACCAAAGTCTCTGTGCTTCTCTTTTCCCTGATCCGGATTGATGCATCTTGCATCGTCCAAGCTGTTGAACGATATAGTCATTGTCGGTTGCGTGTTCAACAAGCTTCGTCGTTGGTCTTTATCTTTACTTGGTTTTTTTTTTTGTTTTGGATAAACTCGAAGTCTTCGCATATCTTATTAGGATTAGTTCGTATCTTTATTTCTTTGGCCTTATATAGAGTCGCAAATCTTTTTATCAATATCATTAATTTGAAGTTGAATATAAAAACCAAAAAAGAGGCAATCTTAATTGCCCAAAGAGCTTGAGAGGAGGACTCTTGTAACGGTCTTGTTCGTTCATCTCACCATCACCATACCGTTGTGGAAGTCCATGATCAACGACTGGAGCGTCTTGTTGGAGAGGAGGTTGTTCGCCAATGGCGGCCACAATTGGTGGGTTGTTGTCACCACGATTGGTGAGCAAAGCCTGAGGTAACGCCGTGATGGAGTTCTGCATCGCGGTCTACGATTCGAGTAAAGCATCACGAAATTCCACCCAGTTTATGGTGTTATCCGGTAAATTGTCGGCAGCAGCTTCAGGCTTCAGAGGCATGATATAACAGATCACGACTCACGCCAGGAACGACGAGAATCTGATACTAACTGGTGTAGAGGCGGAAGCTCGAAGGGGAGGTTGGGAACAAGTGCTCTGTTTTGAGTGACGAAGCTTAGGACAAACGTTTTCCTGACACTCGATGGGAAGCTGTGTTTCGTCTCGATATACCATAATTCTATGGCGGAATTCGCGGTGATTTACTGTTAGACTGGATCTTTTCAGTTGAAGAGATGCTCGAATTCAAAAACGTTCCTGATGATCGGAGAGTGTCCCTGGTAGCCACAAAGTTTCGTGGCCATGCAGCCTCTTTGTGGCAGCAAACAAAACTAACCCGATCTCGCAATGGGAAAGGCGCAATTCAGTCATGAGATAAGCTTAAGAAGAAGCTTAAGGAGACGTTCATGCCTCACAATTATGACAGAACCATGTATACTAAACTCCAAAACCTGAAGCAAGGTACTCTTTTAGTGGACGAATATGCAGAGGAGTTCTATGTATTGCTTACCCGCAATGATGTTGCGGATAGTCAGATACAATTGGTATCTAGGTTTATAATTGGCTTCGCTACAACATTTTTAAGTCCACTTGTACCACTCGTGGTTGCATATGCACTTTTATAATCGGTTCATGGAGCAGCCGTATTGTCATCTCCGAGATGGCGGTCCGTAAACTTGACTTACCTGTTGAGGCTCATCCTTGTCTGTACTCCCTCACGTGGTTACATGATGGCGTAGAATTGCGTGTTTCGCATCATACGTTGTTGCCATTTTCTGTTGGTCCTTATTACAAGGATCGGTTCTACTTTGACATCGCGCCGATGGATGTGAGTCACTTGATTTTGGGAAGACCTTGGGAAGATGATCGAAAGATTATACATGATGGCGCCAAGAATACCTATACGTTTATTTGGGAGTCGCATCAGATTGTTCTGCAGCCATCTACTCACTTGACTTGCAATCCATCGTCTGCTAAAGTTGAGCCTACTGCTCGACCGTCAGTTTTCACACGCCTGTCTTTGCCACCAGAGGATTCACGACCACCGCAGTTTCTATGTTCTTACACTGCTTTCAAATAATAATTCAAGCTTGAAGGCATGGCCTTAGCGGTGTTTACAACTCAAGTTAGTCCTAGAGGTTCTACGCCAACGACAGTTTTTGATGCTTTGCTCAAAGAATTTGGGGATGTTTTCCCAGCTGAGCTGTCGGATGGCCTACCTCCATTGCGGGATATCCAACACCACATTGACCTCACACCAGGTTCAACATTGCCTAACCGCCCTCATTATCGCATGAGCCCGTCGGAGCATGAGGAACTTCATCGTCAGGTTGAAGATCTCCTGCGTAAAGGGTATGTTTGTGAGAGCCTCAGTCCATGTTCTGTGCCCGCGTTGCTTATTCCTAAAAAGGATGGTTCATGGCGGATGTGCGTGGACAATCGCGCCATTAATAAAATCATTGTGCGTTACCGTTTTCCGATCCCGCGCTTAGATGACCTTCTTGATCAGATCGGTAAAGCTTCCATCTTCTCCAAAATCGATCTCAAGAGTGGGTATCATCAGATACGTATACGTCTCGGTGATGAATGGAAGACCGCTTTTAAGACACAGGAAGTCTTGTTCGAATGGTTAGTGATGCCATTTGGTCTTTCCAAAGCCCCTAGCACATTCATGCGTATTATGAATCAGACTCTGCGACCATTCATTGGCAAGTTTGTGGTGGTATACTTCGATGACATTTTGATTTTCAGTAAGTCATTGAGCAAACACAGGCAGCATTTTCGTGACGTCCTCTTGGTGCTTCGTTGAGACAAGTTTTTTGCAGCCCGATAGAAATGTGATTTCGGTACGTCAGAAGTACAGTTTCTTGGCTATGTGATTTCAGATAAAGGCTTGGCAGTTGACCATGCAAAGGTCGAAGCAGTGCATTCATGGCCCGTACTTCGCTCTCTTACTAAGGTTCAGAGTTTTCATAGATTAGCTTCATTTTACCACCGTTTTGTTCCTCACTTCAGTACTATCATGGCTCCTATCACCAGTTGCATGCAGGAAGGGAAATTTGTTTGACTGCGGATGCTTCTGCGGCATTTGCACTTATTAAGGAAAAGCTTACCACGACACTGGTGTTGGTCTTACCCATATTTGCTCTCACCATTGAGTTCCATAGTGATGCTTCTAAATTGGGCATTGGTGCTGTGTTTAGTCCACATGGCAAACCCATCTCTTTCTATAGTGAGAAGCTGTCTGGTGCTCGCTTGCGCTATAGTACCTATGATTCTGAGTTTTATGCGATCGTTCAAGCTGTTCGCCACTGGCAGCACTACTTGTTTCATCGGTATTTTGTTCTCTTTACCGATCTGACACCCTTTGCCACTTGGATACTCAAGCATAGGTTTGTGCTCGACATGCCTCTTGGATCGCGTTTCTTCAACAATTTACGTTCTCTATCTGTCACCAAGCAGGCAAAAGTAATCGTGTCGCGGAAGCATTGAGTCGTCCACATACTTTGTTGGCTTCGATTCACTCCACCATTCTAGGGTTTGAGACTTTCGCGGCTCTTTATGTGTCCGACCCCTTCTTCTCGACTATTTTCCGTGATGTGGAACAGGGTTTACCTAGTGACTTCACTATTCATGGGAGATTTATTTTTTAAAGGGTTGCATGTGTGTATCCCTGGTTGCAGTCTCCGTTTGCATATCATTCATGAGTTCCATAACGAGGGTCATGTCAGGAGAGATAGGACCTTGACTCTCGTCACGGCATCTTATTTTTGGCCTTCTGTTCGTCGTGATGTGGAACATTTTGTGGAGCGTTGTCATGTGTGTCAGAAAGCCAAATGAAAAGCCTCTAATGTGGGGCTTTACATGCCATTGCCAATTCCCTCACAGCCATGGACCCACCTAAGCATGGATTTTGTTCTCGGCCTGCCTCGTACCCAGAGAGGTCATGACTCCATCTTTGTTTTTGTGGATCGTTTCTCCAGGATGGCACATTTTATTCCTTGTAAGAAGACATCAGATGCAGTTCATGTTGCTACTCTTTTCTTCAGGGAAGTTTATCGTTTGCATGGGCTCCGGTTGTCCATTGTCTCTCAACATGAGCACCGCCTATCATCCACAGAGTGATGGTCAGACAGAGGTGACCAACATGACGTTAGGCAGTTTGTTGCGTTGTTTGGTGGCCGATCACATTTGCCATTGGGACTATGTCTTGTGTCAAGCTGAATTTGCTCACAACCACGCTTTTAATCGCAGTTTGGGTTTTAGTCCATTTCAGGTTGTCTATGTTTGGTCCCTCGCGGTCCGTTGGATCTCGCTGCAGTTCTGGACCGTACTCGTCTCCATGGAGATGTTGTTGACTTTGTTACCGAACTGGAGCATGTCCATAAAGTTGCAAAGGAAAATCTTGAGTCCGCTACAACTAAGTATAAAGTGGTTGCTGATGCTAAGCGCCGTGAACTTTTGTTTGATCCCAGTGATTTGGTGTGGGTTGTGATTACTAAGGATCGTCTTCCAGCTCGCAAGTTCAATAAACTCAAGGCTCGCCGGTTGAGTCCGATTGAAGTTCTAGAGCGAATTAATCCCAATTCATATCGCTTACGGCTACCACCGCATATGAACACGTCAGATGTGTTTAATGTGAAGTATTTGTCGCCCTATCTTGGTGGTCCTGACGAGCCGGATTCGTGGTCGAATCCTCTCCCAGCTGGGGAGACCTGATGCAGCGTGCATCGTCCAAGTTGTTGAACGATAGAGTCGCTGTCGGTTGCGTGTTCAACAAGCTTCGTGTTTGGTCTTTATCTTTACTTGGTTTTTTTCTTTTGTTTTGGATAAACTCAAAGTCTTCGCATATCTTATTAGGATTAGTTCGTATCTATTATTTCTCTGACCTTATATAGAGTCGCAAATCTTTGTATCAATATCATTGATTTGAAGTTGAATAAAAAACCAAAAAAGAGGCAATCTTAATTGCCCAAAGAGCTTGTGTCAAGCCCTGAGAGGAGGACTCTCGAAACATTCTTGTTCGTTCATCTAACCATCACCATACCGTTCCTCTCTCCCCTCTCGCCCATCGTTACTTTCATACTCTGTTTCGTCACTCAAAACAGAGCACCTGTTCCCAACCTCCCCTTCGAGCTTCCGCCTCTACACCACGGATTGAGCTTCGCCCGTGAATTTTTCCCTTCCTCAACGACACATGTGTCGTTTGGCGAAGAATCTTCCAGAGTTGCGACTCATCTCCGTTTTTGAACTCTCGTCTCTAAGATCGGCCACACTTTGAGCTTCGCATACCCATGTCAACTCCCCTGGCCATCCCCAAAGTCTATTGGATCTCTGCGGATGAGTTCAGGAGTTGTATTTGGATTTCTAGCATCCCTAATGGTCTTTCCCAACCTCCACAATCGCAGGTCTACTCTATCTATACTTTTTTATCTAGTAAACTTTTCTTAGGTCCGTTGGTTGAACTCGGTGTCTGAAGACTGCATCTGAGAATTTGCTTACCTAGAATGAGTTGTAGTAACAAAGTGTATGGTAGATCCCTGGCTTTTGCTCAAGTCATGACCTTGTTTGTTAACTGGATGAACCAAACCCCTTTTATCCCTATGCTTACTAGCGTTTATAGTTCTCAACAACATCCCATCAACCACACCAGTTTGGTGTTAACAACAACCCAACAGTACAGGCCTAAATCACATCTAACATTTCCAAACCGGCTGCATGCTTTGTGTGTATTTCTTGATCTCTTTGGCAAAGGGCGCCATATGAGAGAGAACCTACATGTATTGCTATGGTTTCTCTTACCTCTATGGCTTCTCTTGGTCTTTGCTTCCTCTGATTGTGTTGTTTGTGCCTTTTTGCTCCCATTTGGTCTACTGCCCTAGACTCCAATGTGTTCACCTGACATTAATGAGCAAAACACCTTTAGTGCCATCACCACCATCCAGGCCACAACCCACTGAATCCCTGCCAATGAAATGTTTCTGCTTCTTCTCCTCGCCTCGGCAAGTTATTTGGCCCTAATTCACCTTTCAACGTCACAAAGTCGTATGACCGTGAATACTTTATCAGCTATCGGATTTCTCGATATTGATCAGTCTTGCAACCATGATCTTACATGTCTCAGTTTGCTCCTTAGCGACTGCCTCACAGCTCTCTTGGATTATTGCTTGATATTTGTTATCTTCTTGTTTATGACTTTGGGGAAATTCTACCTATGCAACTTATTAAACTTTTGAACTTTGGAATTTTAATTTCACCCCTTTGTATTGTTTCTGTTTGGATGAATAGAAGCTTACCTTTGTCCAAAAAAAACTAAATAAATAGTAACTCATTATATATATAAACAAACAAACTAAAATATTTTCTTGTGGTGTACAGTGTTTGAAATCCTAATTAACACCTACAATGACAATCTAGTAATCTTAAATTTCACCCCAACTATTACTTCAATGTTTGTAATTATTTTCAATATTAATTATTCCTAAATATGTACTTCCCTGTTATAAAAAAGTGGTTTCAAAATTTTCTTTCATAATATATCATGTCTTATCTCACTACAAACCTCTTTTTAATAATTCTCTATTATTTAATTATTTAACGGAAAATTTTAAATAGATCTACGGAGTAATCCAATTCATTTAAATTATGAAATTATGGGTTAGTTTAACCAATTTATTAAAACCTATTCCAAAAAGGTATATAAAAGTAAAAAGGAAAATGAAAACCTAATTTATTGAAATTCTCTTTAAGAAAAAAAAACTAATTTTATTGGTAATTTTATTTTCTTAAAAATGAGTACAATATAAGTTCGTACTTGTGTTTTTGGGTATTTTTTTAAAAAAAAATACTTAATTCTATAATTTATCAATAAAATTAGTTTTTTTTTTTCAAATATTCCTAATGGATTTGGAACTTATAGTTCGTACTTGCGTTTTTGGGTATTTTGTTGGAATGATAACTACAAGAAACTTTTGAGTTTTATTGTTCTGTTTCTGTCTATTTTGCGATGAAACAGGCGGATATGGATTTGTAAACTCCTTTACTTAGACAAACACAAATTATTAAACAAAAGAGACAAGAGGCCAAATAGTATAGAAGTTGAAATGGAGATGAACATAAATTAGAGATTTTGATAATTCAATTAAGCAACAAAGACAAGAGGCCAAAGAGTATAGAAAATGAAATGGAGATGAACATGAATTGGAGATTTTGATTCGCTTTGAAAGTAAGAACATCAAAAATTTGGGCTTATTANTGGGGGGGGGGGGGAATTGAAATTTCTTATTTTGATCCGATCGATGTTTAAGATTGATGCCTTTGGGTTCCCTCTACATTATTTCCTTAGGATTTAGTATCTTTGATTCAAGACGTAATTAACTAAATTTACTGGGTTCATCAGAAGAGATGGTGTTATGGTGATATTTTGTCTATCATAACTAATTTTGTCTATATATTTATTATATGTAAACTTTTTAAACGCATCTTTTATTATTACAAATCCTAACTTTGTATGCTTAAATTTTTGGTTGGTTTGATTTAATTCAAACAAAATTTACATACAATTACAGTATAACCTTAAAAAATTAAATTGTAAACATAAATGATATGTATGAATTTCTATATAAGTAAAAGAGAATTACAAATTCGAAAATTGCCAAAAAAAATTCCAATATTGCCACTCAATTAGTTGTAAAGAAGAGTGATTTTAAAAATTGGAAGGGGTAATTTTGTCAAAAATAAGTAATCGGCATTACCCGCCCCGTTTGGAAAAAGGATTCGCGTCCTCTCTCAAAATAACCCGAAATCTATGTTTTTGGGGCTTCGACTCCGATTCACTACCAAAAACAAAGCCTTACCCATTAGTTATTAGATATTTTATATTACTTAAAAACCTTATTATAATCCATCATAATCTTACAAAATCTCTTAGTATTGTCATTAAATCTAAACTTCCCTAAACTGAAACCTTAATATTTGACACTTTAAGACTATATCACCACAACAATGAAGATCGGTTAACTATACAAATCATAACCAACTAATAAACCAAATTACCTTAATCATCGCAATCTCAATTTGAATTCCACGATTTAATCTATCATCATCTCAAAAAACTCTTAGTATTATCAGATAAATCCAAACTTCCCTAACATCAAACATTAATATCTGAAAAATCTGGGAAATTAAAAGAATCAAAGATATTATGTTTGCATTATTCTCAAATATATGTGACTCATCTATAAATAGCTCATCAACACATAGGGTAAAATCAACACAATTTCAGCAATTCTAGAGTCCAAACTAAGAAACTTACCTTCCAATGGCTGCTTCATACGCTTTTCTCTGCGATGTCAAGCCTTTCAAGACTGCCTGGAAAGTGCAAGTCTGTGTCCTTCATACATGGAGAACAGATACAACACAATTTGGTTGATCATTTGACATGGTACTCGCTGATGCTCAGGTAAGTACACAGAACTACTATTATTATATACAAAATCAAGTTAATATTGAAGTTAATATTAGTAGTTTAACAACAATGTTATTTTCAGGGTACAAAGATTCATGCTACAGTGAAAAAGAATCTGATAAATCGGTTCGAGAACAAGATCATCCAAGGAGAATGGAGATCAGTTGAAAATTTCGGGTTGAGTTTTGCCAGTGGTCAATTCAAACCAACTGCTCATCGATACAAGATGAGTTTCATGACTCAAACCGTTTTGGCGAGGATAGATCCTCTGTATTATGACCCATACCTATCTCTTTCCCGATTTGATTTTGTATTATCCGGGAACCTCAACCCAAACTTCCTAATAGGTAATCGTATGAATAACTTATGTATTTTAAATATCTCTATGAAAGTTTATGTGTCTTCTGACAAATCCGTTTATGTGTTTACACAGACATTGTTGGTCAAATGTTAATGTTGGTGCGATGGAGAAAATAGATGTTAACAACAAGCCAACAAGCAAGATTGATGTTGAACTCAGGGATGAGAGGTATAAAACATTTTAAAAATTAATTAAATTATATGTATTTCTTTAATTGAAAAGTTTAAACAGCGTAAAACTTTTGTTATGCTTTCAACACAGTGATGTAAGGTTAACATGCACTTTGTGGGGATCATTGCTGATCAAATCTTCGCTTCATGTCAAGACGTCGATGTTAAAATGGTGATTTTTCTTTTGAGATTTGCTAAAATCAAAATCTACAATGGTATGAAACTATGCATAAATGAACCTATAATAATGGAGGGGATCATTTTCTTCATCCAGTTTTGACTATATATGCTTAAACTTGCTATCGTAGATGTAAGGACGATAGCAAATGCTTTCAACGCATCATAGCTGACCATTAATCCAGAGTATGGTCAGATTGTCGAGTTCAAGAATAAGTAAGTACAAGTTATTATTGTGGTATTTATTTACTACTTATAAAGTTTTCAAATATATAATAACTTGACCCAATTGTCAATCTAGGTTGCCAAATGATGGTCTTGCTCTCACTTTACATGAGAATAAACCAAAACGTGAGCTACAGTTAGCAAATACTGGAGAATTCTACCATCAATATGTGAATGGGACAATCCAAGATATCTTGGAAGCGATTGAGGTATTTCTATGTTCATTGTGTACTAAATTAATCTACGTTTTTAAATGTCATGTGTGAAGTATACAAGTAAAGTTATCTGATTGATTGTAGGTTGGTAAGGTTAGGCTGATATGTACTATACACGCCATAGACTGTGACTGGGTGTGGTACTACATTGCATGTAAAAAGTGTAGTAATAAGGTTTCCAAGGTGAATTCTACTACTAATGGAAATGCATCTGTTACAAAGAAACAAAAGTGGCAGTGTGATACTTGCCACACCCAAGTGACTAATGTGTTATCAAGGTGATAAACCAAACTCCTCATATCCCTAATATGAAATCGATTATCACTCTAATACATAAATCTATTAGGTTCAAAACACATGTCAATAATACATAAATTTATTATATTCAAAACACATGTCAATGTGATGGATCGAACAGGACAGATGAAACTAATGCTTTTCGATAGCCCAGCTGCTGAGATTGTTGGTTGTACTGCTAACAGTCTAATTGAAGGATCCTTTGATGAGGTAATATGTCTTTAGTTAAACAATTGACTCTTTAGCTGTGTAAAATGTGATAAATATTTTGATTTTTTAATCGAAAACTTTATTCATATAGATGGAAGATCCAAAAAATTTGCCACCAGTTACAAGTGTTTGGTTGGAAAAACTTACCAGTTTTTGGTAAGCATTGAAAATGACAACTTATGGAATGAGAAGGATACCTACAAGGTATCAAAAGTACTTTCCAAGGATGGTACTATTGTTGATGATGTGATTGACCTGTCTCATAGTGGAAATAATCCAACTGATGAGAGCACCGATGACCAGGTATGGTAATTTAACATTATCTTATAATATGAATTTCTAATTGAATCTCTTCTTTGTTTTTAGGTGTCCCTACTACTTACAAGTAGTGAAGACGCCTCTGAGTCTACTACTCCTTCTTCCAAGCGGTCAACCGGTGATTCAAAGGTTCATCTAGATTATGCTTTTGCTACAAAGGAACTTTGTTTGGATCACATCAAAGTTGTCAACATAAAACAGGAGAAGCTCACAAAGGCAGAGCTTATGGCACAAGCAAAGACGGCTACAACAGGGAGGGTAGATGTTGTCAATGGGGATACTACCAAGAAGAAGTGAGAGAATGAATCGGTCATTGGATCGTTGGAATTCTAAGTTTTAATTTTCTTTCAAGCACTAAATAAAGGATCCTATTGTTCGGAATCCATCGAGAATAATAATTGCAGTTGGTTTTACTTTGAACCATGTTGGTCTTACAGCTTAATAAAATTACATATTTGGTTTAATTACTTTTTAGTAACCTATTATTTCCGAACTTTTCTGATTGAATTCGACAAAAAAAAAATTATAAAGGTGAATAATATTCACCGTTGGATAATTGTTATATGTCAATGTAGAACATAAATTAAAAAAGTTCAAACTTATATATATATATATATATATATATATAACTAAGTCTTTCAAAAACTTTTTCTAAGAATGTTACTACGATTATTATTATAAAATAATAACTAATATTATAAGAATAAAAGATATTGAGATAATATGCTACGTTTATGTGATAATGAAAATATAGGCTTGAACGTTTTTTTTGATTCATGCACCTAAAAATGTCTATAAAAATTGATTTTATTTTCTCATATATTTACTATACATATTCGTATCAATATGGTCAAAGAGAAAATGTAATACTCTTAAATATATGATAGCATTCCCGACTAAAATGAAAATATTATTACTATTTTAGAAACAAGAACATCACTAACAATACAGCGAAAATCTTCTATTTTTTGATTTTATTAATGTCTACATCTACATATTATTCAATTACAGAAACTAATTCCTTCAATTACGGTCATGCTATATTAATGTTGTTATCATGGGTTTATAATACATATAGGATTTCTTAATTATTCCTTTAAGTATTTTTTTTAATGAGATAGATAGCAAAAAAAAAAAAAGTAAAGCATGAGGAACAAGAGAGATTTGTCAGGAAATGGATTTGATAGTGTAAATCGACAGAGTAAGAGGAAGTGTCCTACTGATCCTACTACCAGTGATAACATGTTCGTCAATGAGAATTCTCATACTACTCAAGCAAAAGTGGATAGTGTAATAGTCAAAGGGGTTTTTGGAAGACTTTTTACAGACTTAACTAATTTATCTCCTGTTCTTCTAGAAGAATCAATCTATCCAACAGGAAACAAGTGTACTCCATCAAATATAGGTAGATACGGGTTTGGTGTTTACCTCATATCTTTTTGTCTGTATCAGAATTGTGTATCATCCACTTTAACACTCTTTTGGATGACAATTATATCCTGCAGACAAAAAGAATCTTGATGATCAAAACAGAAATTTCTCACCAGTTACAATCCGACAAAGTTTTGGTTCAGTCAATAACAAAAGAGCGAATTTTTCAACCTACCCCTATTTGGATGGATACTATTTGCAAAACAACAGTAGTATAACCTCATCTTCAACGTGTACGTTTTCTACTTTATCTGATATAAAACATGTTATTAGATAAAAAAAAAACTTTTTTAAGCATGATAATCTTCATTTACAAATGAGAGGTGAAGGAGTTGCAGTAAACTGTGTTGAGAACTACACACCTGTCAAGATAAACCAATCATATGCAGATCCTGGTGATGTAGATTTCTTATCCTCCATTCGTAGCAGCTCTACAAAATGTAAAAGTTAGTCATTATTGGATTAAATTTCTTACAAATATGCTAATTACACTAACCTCATTTTATATAATAATATTGTCATATTCACCAAACAGTAACCAGTTTCGTACCAGAAGCATCTAATATCTTTCTCTGGTGAATATACGACAATCCTACTGTCCACTAGGAACAACCCATCTTATTGAAGATCTAAGAAATGAAGCTATCAAGTGTAAGTAAATAATATCATGTTTATTAAGATAACTTCGTTGTTGTTCCCATAAATCCTTTGCCTAAACTTTTTCGTACAATACCAGCAACTTTTGAAGAGAAAACACAAATGACTCCTATTACATTGACCATAGAAAAGTCATCATTAATTACAACTCTATTTGGGACTTCAGAAAGTAGTATTAATGAAGGTATGTTTAATTCCAGTCTTTACTCAAATTCCTATAATTTTAATAAATGAGAAAATGATTAATAATCTTTGTTCACCAGATGTTATATCAACAAGTAAAGCGAGAAGGTCAAGTCGTCAAAGCCAAAACAAACGTTCTTCAAAACTAGTTTTAGAAGACATTACCAACCTGATAGAGTTAGAAGACAGAAGCCAAGCTGGCCAACACCAAGTAAGAGTACGCAACCTGCAAAATATATCAACAATTAAGAGTTATTATTATTTTTTTTATTTAATAGAATATATACTAATGATGCAAAACTTTGAAATTTCAGATGTACCAGTAGAAAATGTAGTTAAGCAACCACTCAAAAAAAATAAAAAAATGTATTCCACAATTGGAGAATTATATGGAAAACACCAATTATGCTTCTTCAACTGAATGCAACTTAATATATCTGTCTGAGATTGTTTAATGATTAATTATGCGACCTCATCAAATTCATAAATAACTAATTTAAGATAATAGGTGAGGATCATTCAGATAATGAACAGGAATTTGATATTAGTAGTCAAGAAGACAATGATTCAGAAACTTCACTGTCCAGCAGTGATATCACAATAGAAACAGATGTTGTATTTACGGTAAAAAATAAACGACGTAAAGGTTTCAGTGTAAAATCAGTCTCTTTTGGTGGCACTTCAATATCTAATTCAAAGGGTAAATCTTCTGCTCAAAAAAGACACAAAGGTATTATTCGCAAAAGTTGCTATATGATTTAATTTAAGTTAGTGGTTTATATTTAATTACAGGCAAATTGACTTTTGTAGGGAATGAAAGTGAATATTTAGATCATGGTGATCCAACATAAAAGTGTTGTTATTGTGAAACTATGATGTGGTATGATGAACGACTAAACAAACGAAGAAGAACAAAAAAAACAAAGTTCTCCCTTTGTTGTTTACAAGGAATCGTAAAATTACCCTTCCTAAAAGAAGCACCAGAGCTAATTAGGGAATTGCTTAGTAAGGATGATGCACTAAGTAGGCATTTTAGAGAAAATATTCGAGCATACAATATGCTTTTTGCATTTACTTCTCTTGGTGGTCAAGTCGATCGATCCAAAACTTTGGGAAAAGGTCCTAAGCAATTCCAGCTACATGGCCAAAATGTTCACAAAATTGGAAGTATGAAGCCAGAAGATGGAGATTATGCCAAGTTTTCACAGCTATATATAGTAGATACTGAGAATGAGAACGAAAACAGATCAACTATAATGAGGTATGAAACGATCAACATTCAACTTTGATTTTGTCTACAAACTTATCCTTCACAATAGGTACTACTGTTTTTTTTTAAACAGCCTTCACCTGATAAACGGGTTTTTTTTTGGTTTTTATGAAATTTATGAACAGCAAGGGAAAAAAATCTGTGAGTGTCAAAGGGAGAATTGGTATAAGAAAGGAGCTCATCAATAAACTTATGAAGATGTTGGATGAAGTAAATCATTATGTTGATGTATTTAGACAAGCGAAAGATAAGTTTGATGCTAATGAAGAAGATAAATTTCATATGCGCATCATTAGTGATCGTGTAGGTCAGGATGTGAGAACATATTCTATGCCAACCGCAACAGAAGTTGCTGCATTGATTCCTGGTGATTTCCGTCCTGAGATGCCTGAACGTGATGTAATTGTACAAGAACATAATTCTGGAAAGCTACAAAGAATAAGTGAAATTCATGTTTCTTACTTGGCATTACAATACCCTCTTATTTTTCCCTATGGTGAAGATGGTTTCAGAACTGGAATTGAGAAAGAATTTAGAGGTGACAACCCAGATACAGAAAATAAGTTTAGTAGTATGAGACAGTGGTTTGCTTTCATAATCCAGGAAAGAGAAAATGAAGCTCAAACTCTCGTAAGGTCTAAGCGTCTATTCCAACAGTTCTTAATAGATGCTTTCACGAGTCTGGAATCAAACAGGTTGAAGTATATTAAATTTAACCAGTCTAATCTAAGATGTGATAATTATGCATCTTTGGAAGTTGCGGCCAAAAGTGCAAACTGTAACATGGAGGAGCAAGGGAACCAAGTTTGAATACCAGCTTCTTTCACTGGTGGACCGTGCTATATGTTGCAGGGTTATTATGATGCCATGACTACATGTAAACAGTATGGTTTTCCCGACTTATTCATTACATTTACATATAATCCCAAGTGGCCAGAAATTACAAGGTACTTGAAGAAGAGGAAACTGAGTTCAGATGATAGACCAGACATTATTTGCAGGATATTCAGGATAAAACTTGATTCCTTTATGAAAGATTTAAAAGAAAGATATCTTCTAGGGAAGACTGCAGCTGGTGAGTTTTTTTATGCTTTATTTTGATACTATTTGTATTTAAGTTACTAATATGATGTTTGCTATGGTTTGCAACAATGTACACTGTTGAATTCCAGAAAAGAGGACTTCCTCATGCTCATATTCTCCAATTCATGGATCAAAGTTGTAAATTGCCAACAAGCGATGACATAAACAAAATCATCTCTGCTGAGATTCCAGATAAGGATGAAGATCCAGAACTCTATGAAGTTGTAAAGGATTGCATGATCCATGGACCGTGTGGTGCATCGAACCTAAACTCACCATGTATGGTTGATGGAAAGTGCTCTAAGTTTTTTCCTAAGGATTATGTTGAAGATACTACTGTTGACAAAGATGGATATCCAATATATAGAAGGAGAGCATCTACGGTTTATGTAGAGAAGGGTGAGGTTAAGTGTGATAACAAATATGTCGTCCCTTACAATCGACTCCTATCATTGCGCTATCGGGCTCACATAAATGTAGAGTGGTGCAACCAATCTGGTTCTATCAAGTACTTATTTAAGTATATTAACAAGGGACAAGATCGTGTAGCTTTTGTGATAGAGCCTACAAAGAAAACTACTACAGATGTTAATGGTGTCGCCGATAGTGGTACCAACACAAAGGAAGTAGGAAACGTTGATGATTCGTCCTTTATGAACCCCGAAGAGAAAAAGAAGATGAAGAAAATAACTGGTTTGATTGCAGGTGTTTTTTTGTTTAGACTTCACTATTAAATTCTTATACTTCACTATTTAGATATTGTGTTGTATAAAACTGATATTTGATTTCATTTTCTGTAGATATGTTTCAGCTCCTGAAGCTGCTTGGAGGCTTTTTAAATTTCAAATACAGTATAGAAGTATACCAGTAATGAAACTTCCATTCCATCAACCAGGAAAGCAACCAGTTTTTTACAAAGGCAATGATACTGTTGAAGATGTTTTGGAAAGAAGAGCTAATGTAGATTCTATGTTCATGGCCTACCTCAAATTGAATCAGGTTTGTGAATTTGCTAGGCAGTTCATTTATGCTGAAATTCCTAAATATTTCACTTGGGATGAAAAAAAACTATGGAAGCTTAGGGGGAGAGGTTTTTCTATAGGAATGATTAATTATGTTCCACATAAGATGGAAGCAGAATATTATATGAGAATCCTTCTTGGTATAGTCATTGGTCCTAAAAGTGATGAAGATATTAGAACTTATAGAGGTGTTGTGTATGACACATACAAAAAAGCATGTTGGGCGCGTGGTATTTTGGAAGATGATCAGGCCTATATAGATAGTATTATTAAAGCAAGTCAATGGTTTTTTGGACCTCAATTGCGCAATATATTCTCTATGATGTTGTTAGATGGTTGTTTATCAAGACCAGAACATGTGTGGGATAAACTTGGGAGTTATTATCAGAAGACATTGAGTATAAGAAAAGAGAAGAATACAATAATCCAGTTTTGATTTCTTCTAAATATCTTACAGTTTTTTATTTTTAAAAAAAGACAGTTACGAACGTTTTTGTTTTTGTAATACAGTTATGTGACTGATATCTAATTATTATGTGCAGAATTGAATTTAACAGATGATGAGAAGAAAAATTATACTCTCCATGAGATTGAAGAAGTCATGTTAAGCAATGGTGGAACTCTAAAATCATTTGACGAGATGTCTAAGCCAACTGGAATAGATGTTGATCATTCCAACCGTCTCATTACAGAAGAGAAGAACTACAATCGTGATTATTTGAAAGAGAAACATGATGAGAAGATAAATAAGATGACATGAGAACAAAGAGCAATATATGATGATATCATGGGGGCTGTCCTGAAAGACAATGGAGGAGTGTTTTTTGTATACGGATTTGGTGGAACAGGAAAAACAATTATGTGGAAAACTTTGTCTGCTGTTGTTAGATATAGGGGATTGATAGCAGTTAATGTAGCATCAAGCGATATTGCTTCTTTGTTGTTGGAAGGTGGGAGGACTGGACATTCAAGGTTCTGTATCCCTATTAACCCTGATGATTTTATAATGTGTAATATCAATCCTAATTCAGATCTTGCTAACATGTTGAAAGAAACTTCTCTTATCATATGGGATGAAGCACCCATGATGAGCAGATATTGTTTTGAGAATTTGGATAGAAGTTTGTCAAATAATATGAGAAACAAAGATAATAAGCCATTTGGTGGAAAGGTTGTTGTCTTTGGAGGTGATTTCAGACAAGTTCTCCCAGTTATCAACGGTGCTGGTAGGGCTCAGATTGTTCTAGCGTCTTTAAATTCATCCTATCTCTGGGAACATTGCAAGGTTCTAACGTTGACAAAGAACATGCGTCAAATGTAATGTCGGAGAGGGAAGCAGAAAGTATCAAGGAGTTTTCTGATTGGATATTAGCTGTTGGTGATGGGAAAATTGCTGAGCCAAATGATGGGGAAGCTCTAATTGATATTCCAGATGAATTTGTAATCAAAAATGTTGATGATCCTATCGATGCTATAAGTAGAGCCGTGTATGGAAATTTGGAAAAGTTGCAGGAGGAAAAAGATCCTAAATTTTTTCAAAGCAGAACTATCTTATGTCCAACAAATAGCGATGCTCACACTATAAATGAAAGACTACTTGAAAAGCTCGAAGGTTAGTATATATTAAACACTTCATTATTTTACTTTCTTTGACATATCTTACATATTGAATATGTATTATATTTATGTCTATACAGGAGAAGAAATGATCTACTTAAGTGCGGATAGTATGACCCTCAGGATGTTGAATCTTTAAACAATCCGGTATTCAGTTCTGAGTTTTTGAATAGTATCAGACTATCTGGATTGCCAAACCATATGCTACAGCTCAAGATAGGTGCTCATGTTATGTTATTGAGGATTATTGATCCTAAAGGTGGTTTATGCAACAATACTAGATTGAAGATTACTCAGATGGGGAACAATGTTCTAGAAGCTTGCGTTATTATAGGGGATAGAGTTGGAGACAAAGTTTTGATTCCAAAGGTCATGATAAAACCATCGGACACTAAGTTGCCTTTCAGGATGAGGAGAAGTGAATTTCCATTGGTTGTGGCTTTTGCAATGACTATCAACAAGAGTCAAGGACAATCACTAGAAGAAGTTGGATTGTTTCTTCCTCGACCTGTATTTTCTCATGGACAGCTATACGTAGCGTTGTTAAAGGTCACATCTAAGAAGGGTTTAAGAGTTTTTATAGTGGATAAAGAAGGGGAGCCCAAGACGCAAACAATGAATGTTGTCTTCAAGGAAATATTTCAGAATCTTTGGGAATAATGATGGATGGTGAGTTCTCAATATTTATTAAAAATATTCACAAGAAAAATATTTGGAAAATATCTCTATATAACCTCCATATATAATGTAAATTTTTGAAGGGACCAACAAAGTATAAAGATTTTAGGAGTTACAATCCATCATGCTCTACGACTCATAAAAGGCTGTTTTTTTTGGCTACGGGTTTACCAGAAGATTGACATTATGAAACTGCTTAAAAACGTCTCCAATTTTTTATTGTTTATGTTGGATTTACATTCTGGAATCAAATCTTATCATAATAAAGTTTTTCATATTTTCATTCATGAGAAATAAATGGGACATGTATATTATAATGCATAAGCAATTGTTCTAGAAAACTAACCTTTCAAAAACACACGGTCGGAACGAATTTTGTCAATCATGATGAATCCTCCCAAAATTTTGCTCAACTAAATTATGTGATGTCAAACAGGTCACCTACAAAGGATATAGCAGGCAGTTAGTATTTCAATAGACAAAATCAATTACATTTGGGGGGTGGGGAGAGGGAGAAATTAGCAATGTACAAAGTACTTATCTGATTGTAATTTATCTCTGTAACAATCAATGATTCCCCTAAATTAGAAACACAACAAAAAATCAGTAACACCACATAAGATTTATTTTAATCTTGAAGTGCTAATTACATAATGAAAGCTATACCGTGATATGATTGGCATATAGAACGAGTATTCGACAGATGTTGTCTCCGCTACATGAAAAAATCACCACAGTTTCATATTGACTCAGTCACTTAAGTTGGTCATAAAAAATAGAATCGACAACTTATCTATTACAAATCCTTCTATTAATCGGGATTAGACAAAACTCTATACCTGAAAACACGGTAGCAAACCTACATGGATCTACCTTAGAAATTTATTCATACTCTGGCTTAATGATAATGTTGTCAATGTTTTGAATTGTAGAAGTTATACCGTTCGTATGATTGTCATATAACATTTGGTATCCGCTACGGTTTTCTTGAAATCCATGATATAAACAACAAAATTTAAGCTATTTGTTAATAACAAATGGAAATTTGATTCAAATTTATCTTTTATAATCCAACAAAACCTCTAAATTAAACTATTCGATACAGCTTCACAATTTCAAAAAAAAGATTGCCATGGTAATGTGACTTTAAAACCAATTCATAAATAGAACTTGTTTTGACAACAAACCAAAAAACTTGACAACAAAACAAAACAAATCCTTGACAACGTAGATAGGTTCCTACTTTAGTCATTGCCCTTGTGAGAAGACAAAACAAAAAACTAACTGGAACACTCAAACCATGATGCAAATCTACCAAGTCCTTGCCCTTGTGATCCTTCTCCTTGTGATCCTTGCGGTTGTGGTCCTTGCGGTTGTGGTCCTTGCACGTGTGCTCTTGACGCATGTGCTCTTAAGACGTATGCTCTTGATCCTTGTGGTACTTGAGAAGATTGAGATCCAACCGGTACTTGATGAGGTTGAGATCCTTGTTGTCCTTCATGAGCTCCTTCTCCTTGTGGTACTTGAAAAGGTTGAGATACTTGTGGTACTTGATGAGCTTGTGATCCTTGTGGTTGCGGTACCTAATTCAAGTTTATGTCAAAACCAAAAAAACTTGTAAGCTATGCTAAAAACTTGACAAAATAAACATATATTTGTAAGCTACAAACCTGATATTTTCGTGGTCTTCCTCTTGGTCTCTTTGGCACACTAACGGCAGTGGGATTTTTGCAAGCTTTCTTGTTGTGGCCTTCTTGATGACAGTTAGAACACGTCATGATCCTTTTTTCCCTTGACATCTTCTTGGTATGATAAACCTCTTTGCATTTCTGACCATGCATTGTCTTCTTATGTCCTCAAGCAAATCCAGCAAAAGCTTTCTCCTGGCTTGTCTAATAGTCATATTGAATGACTCACTGAGATTGTTAAGATTGTCATTGCAGCAAGTCCCAATCTTGAAAAAATCTCTTGACCAGGTTTTTGGATTTGTAAGTTGTAGAGTGGTGTATGCTTGAGGATTGTACTGCTTGAGTTCTGCCATATTGTCATTGAACTGCCTTGTGGTGTAGCTCCGTGCTATCCACCAAAAAATGTGTTGTAGTTCTTGGTCGTGGCTGTCTCGCTTCCAATTATCCATTATGTGTTTTGCACATTGTCGATGTTCAGCCTGTGGAAGGATGTTACTGATTGCTTTAACTAAACCCTGCAAAAAAAATCAAATTAACACAAGAGTAAGTCTCGTATTGTAACCCGAGACAACCAGAAGAACAAAAACAAAAATATGGGATATATACCGATTGTTTATCTAAAATGAGAGCTAGAGGTGTCATTGTAACCAGCCCCAAACTTGTTGCGAGATGTCTAAAAAACCAGTCCCAGTTATCATCGTTTTCTATTTCTACAACTGCCCAAGCAAGAGGCACAATCCTATTGTCCCCATCCCTTCCAACTGCATCTAGAACATGCCCTTTTATATCCCATTTTAAAAAAGCTCCATCTATACCTATGATAGGTCTACAAGTTTTTTTTCCATGTATCCTTTTGAGCTTTAAAACAGATATACAACCGAAAAACCTATGTTTGCTTCCAATTACCGTCCCAGGAACTGTCTCAATCTCAAATTCTGAGCCTTGGTTATGATTCCATACCTCTGCTTGATAATCCCATATTCTTGCAAAATGTGAATCATGACTAGCTTTTCTTGCACTCATCACTTTGGTCTTGGCCTTTGCACACTGATCTGGAGTTACTTCTAAGTTATACTCCCTCTTAATTTCATCATCCATCTCATATTTTGTAAGCTTTGGATTTATTCTCAACCTTTCCTCAAACAAAAATGCTATAGAAGACCTCTTCAACATTTTTGTATACTCTGACCTAACACATATATGCTCTTTCACATAAACTCTAATTTGCATCTTATGCTTCCTCTTCTCATATGAGCAATAAACTCTCCAAGGACATTTAACACCATCCTCATCAACATAGCAACACTTTGCACCAACCAAGAAAGCATTAGACCTATAGAGTTTAATGTCGTACCTTGTCTTCAAAGAGTACATCAACACGGCAAGCTTGAATTCTTCGGGAGAGTTGTATGTTTTCTCCACCGCTAGCAAAGTCTCTAGATCAGACCAATCTTTAGGAGCTGCCTCGTCTTTGACTTCTTCTTCAATCTCATCTTCTTCGTCTGACGACAAAGGATCGGGTATCTTCTCGTCGTCCCATATATCATCACCACTGTCAGAATCGGAACCAGCTTCCTCTGTTTTAACCATCTCTGGGAAATCATCTTCAATGTTTAAGTTAGCAACTTCTTCAATAGCCGCTTCTTCGACATTAGCTTCTTTATCTCTACCATCTACTGCATCATCAACATCATTGCAATCCTCATCTCCATACACGGCGCAATCATCTTCATTGTCATGCTCCACCGTAGGCTCGACTTCGTCTTCTTCATCACATCCATCACTTCTTTTTTCACGTTTTCGACGCCGACCTGAAGCTACACCTTTACCTCTCTTTCCTTTAGCTCCAACAACAGATTCAGATACACCACCTCCATCTCCACCTCCATCTCCGACATTAGAAACTGCAACGTCTTGCGGTGGAGGTGGAGCTCAATCTTCAACTCGACCCTCTTCATCTAATGGGTTTCGATCAAACACAATTAGACTCAGTGATTCATCTTTTGGTGGAGGTGGAGT
Organism: Camelina sativa; assembly: GCF_000633955.1. Classification (NCBI taxonomy): domain Eukaryota; kingdom Viridiplantae; phylum Streptophyta; class Magnoliopsida; order Brassicales; family Brassicaceae; genus Camelina; species Camelina sativa. The sequence continues at coordinate 4,013,715 of NC_025702.1, read as the reverse complement.
TCCAATAAACGATATCACACCTTTATTTCTCACTTTCGGCATTTGGACTGAGAAATCGATTTCTAGGGTTTGACGAGAATTTGGGATTTCGATTTCGAGAATTTTCTTCCTAATTTTGTTCTGTTCTCTCGGGTTCAAACGGTGTCGTTTTGACACTAACGGAGAGGGATTAATGATCCCTTAACGCCGACTAATTGCTCCGTTTAGGGATTTAATGACATGTCCAATTTGTCGTGGTTAACAGAATTTGATGATTTAAACAGTAAGTCAACAGAAATTCCTGTTTAAAATGGCCTCTTACAAAATTAATCATTAAAATAACCACAATTTGAAAGTTCGTGATTTTAGATTTTTATTCTAATCGTGTTTTCATTCTAATTTTAGAAATAAATATATTTTATTTTTGTTGAAACTTTTTTAAAACCATGAAGTGACCTCTTTTCTCTTTTCTTGTCCTTTCTCTCTCTCTGAAACTTTTTTTTTTTTCATCACATCTTCAAAAAAGTCACCGCCTTTAACAATCTTCCCCAATCTCTCTCTATACAAACCCTAATTTCATCCATGGATCTCGTTGCAGAAGAGCTTCAATTCCTCAACATTCAAGGTATATTACGTGAATCCACCACGATCCCCAAATTTTCCCCAAAAACCTTCTACCTCATAACCCTAACCCTAATTTTTCCTCTCTCCTTCGCAATCCTCGCTCATTCTCTCTTTACCCAACCAATCTTAGCTCAGCTCGATTCAATTCCTCCGCAAGATCAATCCCAAACCAATCACGAATGGACCCTTCTCCTCATTTACCAATTCATCTACGTCATCTTCCTCTTCGCCTTCTCTCTCCTCTCCACGGCAGCCGTCGTCTTCACCGTTGCGTCTCTTTACACGGGAAAGCCTGTTTCTTTCTCGTCAACATTGCACGCGATTCCTCTGGTTCTGAAGCGTTTGTTCATTACCTTCCTTTGGGTTTCTCTCTTGATGCTTGTGTACAACTCTGTTTTCTTGTTGTTCCTCGTGGTTTTGATCGTGGCCATCGATTTACAGAGCGTGATCCTCGCTGTGTTCTCGATGGTTGTGATCTTTGTTCTTTTTTTGGGTGTTCATGTTTATATGACTGCGTGGTGGCATTTAGCTAGTGTTGTCTCTGTTCTTGAGCCTATTTATGGGATTGCTGCCATGAGGAAGAGCTATGAGTTGCTTAAAGGAAGGACTAGTATGGCGTGTACTATGGTTTTTGTGTATCTTGCTCTTTGTGGTGTCACCGCTGGTGTTTTCGGTGCTGTTGTGGTTCATGGAGGAGATGATTTTGGGTTGTTTACAAAGATTGTGGTTGGAGGTTTCTTGGTTGGGATACTAGTGATTGTGAATCTTGTGGGTTTGCTTGTGCAGAGTGTGTTTTACTATGTTTGCAAGAGTTTCCATCATCAGGAGATTGATAAATCCGCGTTGCATGATCATCTCGGTGGGTATCTTGGTGACTATGTTCCTTTAAAAAGCAGCATTCAGATGGAGAACTTTGATATTTGATCGATAATGGATCGGATGATGATGAAGAAAAAGAAGATAAAGAAACAGTTTTTGCGGTTTGTCATTGTAAGTTGTAATGTTTGTAATTTTCTATAGTGTTTGTTTAGCTTTTGCATACCTAAATTTAACTTGGGAATAGTCTGATAATTGCAGATGTTCTGTTCCTTGTAATTTTCATAGTGTTTCGTTCAAATTTTGAAAGATTAATGGAAGAAAATTGTTATTAGACAATTTCTGATCTCTGTTACTTAGTCTTGCCTCAACTCTACCTTGTCAGGAGAAATTGTGGTTTAGTTATTCTTGTCATCTAAAGTTAGGTTAGTTATTCTTCACACAGACTGATATTTGAATTTGAATACCATCCTTTGAGTCCTTTTACCCTGGCTTCTGATTTCTTTGTTATGTCATCTTTGAGTGTTTTACGATCTATGTAATCCATCTATCCACTTGGATTCATAATTTAGACCTTTGATCTTGCATATTCAATTCCATCTGCTCTTTCTAGAGATGTACTAGTACTATATTTCAACACCTACCGTGTCTCAAGTTGTCGAAGGGAATTTTCTTTTATGATATTTGATCATTAATTTGGTACAGTTGCTAGCTGTGTATCACAATTTGTAACGGGCATCTCACTCTCTCAAGCTCCCTCTTGTTGACTTAATTGGTTAATTGTTTGTTTAGCAAGAATGGAGGATACAGATCCCTTCTTCGTTTTTACAATGTCAGAAGTGAAGAAGACTATGCCTATGCCACACCAGAGACAGTCCTTGAAGGTAACCAATGAGCCTTAAGACTTATTATCTTTTCTCTAAGATCTGAAGAATAGAAAGCTCTAACTTGGCCAGTTCAAAACTTATGATTTTTGGTGAATAATTTTTTGACTTTTTAGTATAATAAAACCTGCCAGATCATCTCTGGAGTCACATTTGCAGGAGCGAGCACCTCATTACCAGGTCAAGTTTTAACCCGTGAAAGAGATGAATATCTGAATTTTTGTGTTCCTCTGTATCAAGCTACATTGAAAGGTGAATGGAAAGAGGCAAAGCTAATAATCGATCAGAACAAATCATATTGGAACATCCTATCAGTATTGCATGAGTGAGCACATACTCTGTATCATGTAGTATTACTTAGTATTTTAGTATTATGCATCTTAAGAGCTTTCGTTTAAAATTTATGGGTGTCTTTGTTGTATCATTATTGTGAACTTTGTAGTGTGGTCATATGTGAGACATCTTAATCACTTTCAGAGAGTAGCAAGCTCTAGTAAGTAGATAAACTCGAATGCAGAGACTTGATGTATGTGGCAACATGGTAATAGGAATAACATATGAGAAACAGTACAATTTTCATTTGAGAAGAAGCTGACATGACTTAGAAACCCTAGGCATCGACTCCAATTCCTCTATCACCTTTTGTCTCTCTTCAGGATTGAAGGTACATCTAACGGCATATAGATTTTAAATTTTTGCTTCTCAGTTTGATAATTCATCTACTATCATTGTCTAACATTTCATCAGCCAAAAACAAGTTAAGAGACAAAACCGCTGATATAGATCTTACCAAATTGTCAACTGCGTAGGTATCAACACATAGATCTGCACTATCAAGACAAGGCATATTCTTGATCAACCAAGAGCCTAGCCCTGTTTCCTACATAACTATAATCATAATCATGATACGATAAGTCCCGCAAAGAAGGCACTATCACGAAAAAATGCGTGATATTGTCATCTTCTTTCTCAAGAACAGTGCAGCTTGATAAGAACCTAACGAGAGAAGCCTCGTCTTTATAGACCACATTGATTAGGTAGAGCTTTTTAAGGGATGGTAGGCGAGCGGTAGAAGTAGGAGAATATATGAGAACCTTGTGGGAGAGATTCAGTTTCACTAGCGTTCCGCATGTGTAAAGGCTCTTAGGCAACCTGATTGGATTTGCGGATTAGAGAAGCTCAAATTTTAGGTTACGCACAAAACGATCAACAGCCTTTGCAACCCATTTTGCAACATCAACATGAACAGGAAAGTGTGAACCGAGTTTGATACACAAGCTGTCTAATACAGGTGCCCTGTGGAGTTGCAATGACTGGTCAAGAAACCACCAAACTCTTTTTGCTTCTATCATTATCTTTCCTTTCTTTGTACTCAAGTATAGACATTATGTATTAGATTGTGGGCTTCAAACTCAAAACCAATGGGTAATTAGTGGAGAGGCCCATATCTTATATATACCACTTAAGATCCTACTCACCTTCCAATGTGGGATATTGTATCTCTAATACGCCCCTCCAGATGATGGTTCTTCTAAGCATCAATCTCTGTTCGGACATGAATCGGCGGGCCAACTATTGGGTTGGGCCGATTGTGGATTGGGTTGAACATGTGCGGACTCTGATACCATATTAGATTGAGGGCTTCTATTCAATTGGCAATGAGTGGAAATACGCGTATTTTTATACCACTTAAGATCCTACCCAATGTGGGATATTGTATCCCTAATATCATGGTCCATATTAAACCCCAACGTTTTGACAAAACCGTGGTGGTCACTGCATCTTTTGTGGAGACAAGCAAGAGAATCTGCATATGCAAGCCGTCGGACAAGTCACGAAACTTACGAAGCAGAGCGCTGATTAAGAAGAATGACTCGTGAATTTGTGATGGTATCATGTAAACGCAAAAGAAAGCCCTAATTAATTATGTTATTCCGAAACTTTTTTTTCTTTCCTTTTTGTATTTTTGTATTTTTGATATATATTTTTTTTGGATAAAGATTTTTTTAAATCTTTTTAAAACGTTTTGTTTTCAAATATGGTTAATAACTAATTATTACTATTTATTTTTTTCCGGTGTCAAAAGTTGTAAGAGCAACTCCGTTGGAGGTATCTACTGTCATGAACATAGGATATACAGGGCCTTTAACGTACTTCTTAATCCTGCGTGTTTAGCATCGCACCGGCCAGGGTAAAATCTCATTTAACAGGGGCTGCATGCACATACAGCAACAAATAAGTTTTCACAAAATAAACGTAAAACGTTAACATGCTATAATTTTAGTAGTTTTGTAACATTACGTACGTAGTGTTTCTAGCTAGGTTTAAATTTTCTAACACATCTAAAAATTTAGAACACCGAAAATTATTATTTCCAAGATCTTCTAACGTTTAATTAAGTCAAACTAGACTAGTAGACTGGTAAAAAAAATCAAAATAATGTGTAAAGCACATGATCATAATCCGATTACTAAGGAAGAGTCAATATAATTTTATTTACTAGGTTCTTCTTCGTCAATCGATCACTTTACAAGTAAAGTACTCGCATTTCTTAACTAATATTGATTAATTGTTTGTTTAAAGGTACTTGTTGAATCTCAATGCCATTGACTTTTTTTCTTTTTTACAACTATGTAATTTTTTTAGAGGTTTTTTCATTCAAGACACAGCGGAACCAGGATATAACCGGAATAAACCTTAAACAGTAAATCCCTGGTTCAGTTTTGGGTGCTTGATGTCGACCCCCAAAACTTGGGTCTTATCTTATGTGCTAAAGTACGATTACGAACATAAGCATTCTAATCGATTTATCTTTTTTTGTCGTATACATAATCAATGCTATATATATAGTTTAAGAGAGAAATAAATAGGAGGTGTTATTGTCAAAGAATCAACCAGACAAAACCATGAAGAGCTTGAACACCGACTCTTCTTCTTTTTCCGGCTACGAACTGGCTGGCCCTAGTAACACCGTTGGAAGAGCCAAGTCACGGTCTATTGGATCTGACAGTTCCACCGGTCAGAGAGATGTGCTGAGAGTCGTGTTGTTGTTCACAACCGTGGCACTTTCTTGTCTTTTGGTCTATAAATCTGTGGATAAGCCTTTACAAGTGATGTTGCCTCAATGGAAAACCAGTTGGTACTCACAAAACCAAACTTCCTTAAAGCCGGTAACTGTCTCAATCATATTCACCAAAAGATACACTCATGTGGATCCTTGTTATATTGACTTGGTATTGTTATATATAGATACAACATACAAAACCGGTTTCAGAGCTAGAGAGAGTACTGATGAACGCTGCTATGGAGGACAACACGGTGATTATAACAGCGTTGAACAATGCATGGACAGCTCCAAACTCTACGTTTGATTTGTTTTTAGAGAGTTTTCAGACAGGACTAGGGACCGAGAGGTTACTGAAGCATGTGATTGCGGTTTGCCTAGATAGCAAGGCATATGACCGGTGTATGCTGGTTCATTCTCATTGCTACTTGATCAACGCCACTGATTCTGAAGAGCTCGCGGGAAAAAACCGGTTCATGTCTCCCGGTTACTTGAAGCTCATTTGGCGACGAATGGATCTCCTAAAAGAAGTTCTCAGTTTAGGCTATAATTTCCTCTTCACGGTACGTCATATCATAATAAGTTAAATGTCTAAACCAATGGAAACCGAATAGTGAAAAAAATTATTTTAAAGACTTTATAGAGTTGAAGACCAAATGCCCAAAGGCTTGAAAATGAAGCTACGCATACCTTTTATGGCTTGAATTCTTTGTTTTAATATACTTTTTTTTCATTTTTCTAGTAGCTTATAAATTTATAACCTGGTTAAGAACTTGTAGTTGAGATTTCAGATTTTTTTTTAGATTCGTTAAGTTTGGTTTTTGGTTTTTAGTTTGTTTGATTTGAGGTTACTAAATAAATAGAACCAATCAACTTATTTTTTTGTTTTTCAGATATGTTATTTTGATATGTTCTTAATTGCATATAAATATAGGATGCTGACATTTTATGGCTCCGTGATCCATTCCCTCGGTTCTTTTCCAACGCGGATTTCCAAATATCATGTGATGACTACAACGGAAAACCTTCTGATAAAAGCAACCACGTAAATTCCGGATTCACATATGTCAAGGCCAATAACAAAACCCGAAATTTCTACAACTATTGGTGCGACTCGAGCAAGAGATTCCCGAAAAGACATGACCAAGATGTTTTCAATTCCATCAAGAACGACCCGTTCGTCACGGAACTCGGGATCACGATAAGGTTTCTGGATACGGTTTACTTCGGCGGGTTTTGTGAGCCTAGCCGAGACATCAACGTTGTTAACACTATGCATGCAAATTGTTGTATTGGTTTGGACAACAAAGTGAAGAATCTTAAAGCGGCTCTTGAAGATTGGAAGCAGTATTTGTTGGTGAATAAAACTGTGACCGAGACTAAATGGAATATTCCACCAAGGTGTGGCTATTAGAGGTGGTGAATCTACATGTCTTGAACAGCAAACCATACAAGTATCTTTAATTTCTTCAAATAAGGTTATACTAGATGGGTAACCAATGTCATGCACGGACATATAAGATTATGTTATATGTACAATATGTAGTTTGAACTTTATAAATCTATATCTGAATAATAATATTTGTGCAAACTAACAGCTAATTTTATTTAGTCAGAAAATTACAAAAAAAAAAAAATTGAGCTCTTGCTCTGGCTACACACAAAATTAAATAAATAAACAAGTTGTATCCCCACAAATATATTTGAATTTTGAGTTATGACCCCATCAACGGTAATTATCAACGTTTCCCATCTAATTCCGTAATAAACCGGTTTTAAAAAATCCATCAGTTCGACCTATTTCCAGACTGTAGACGACAATTATATCATTTTGGAAGCTTTCATAATCGATTTATTCTCTGATATTATTGCGTAGCTAAAGCATACATAGACATTGCTTCTTTTTTTTTTTTTGATCAAACACAAAGACATTGCATAACATGAAAATGTCGAGGGTTCGATATAATGATATATTTATTAAACAATAGGGTGAGTTTGTGATTTAGTATGTTTTCAAGATTTAATAAGAATTATAATACATTCACTATTTGTAATATGAAAAATAGCCATATTTTACTGTATGTAATAAAGAGAATGTGGAATAGGTTTTTTTTTTTTATTCTTTCATCTCTTTGCTTTTTTACTATCTCTGTGTCTCTATATCTGTGGGCTGGGTATCAATTTTGTCTCTCATAACTCTCTCTCTTTATATTATTCATTTTTTATTCATTTTTATTATATTTTTTTTTCTCTTTATCATAACTATTCAAATAACTTCTAATGTAACTTTTTTAAAAAACTTTTCACATACAAAAATCTGATTTTTAACTATATATTTTTTTTTGTCAATAAAAGATTAGTTCAAAAGAGCCAATTGGATGGGAAATTGTTTACATATAAAACATGATGCGGATAACTATGTGCTTGGCATATTAGGGAATCCGCATTTACATTTGTGTTTCTAGTGATAAAATATAAAAAGAAAGCTGAAAATTTTCCCTTGTTAATCTTGATGTCGTCAAGGTACGCCGAGAAAGCTGGTTAGGCCGAAGGAGAAGACACTATCTTCACCAAGACTGAACAGTCTGTAAAGAACGCCACATCTCTAAAGTCATGGCCGATCATGCACCGCATCGCCCAGATAAAAGTTACTACTTCAGCATGTAGGGGGGAGAGACTTCGTCGGAAATTAGTGGCTCCTCTATTCATCGGCGCGTCCGGAAACGATTAACAAACCCATCTCGCACGGATCACCCGCTTTCCAAGATCCATCTACGAAGCAGAGATGACCCATAAAAAGCTCAGGAAGATTAGCAACGACCACCCTCTGCTGGGGCTCTGTAACAAGAGTGGTAGTGGTCGAATCCATATTATCACTCTCCACTAGAGCCTGCTACCATGACAAAGCTTCACCCTCCGCCACCAAGATAATCTCCTCGGGGTACTCAGCAATATTTTCATAAACTCGTGCATTTCTTGCTTTCCATATATACCACATAAGCCACGAAAACATTAAAACCTGAGACGCAAGATTATTTTTTCCCAAAAAATGATTCACATTCGCATACACATACTCCGAGGGAAAAGAGATGGCCCCCACCGGTACATTTGCTAAGGTCCAAACCTGTCTGCCGGTGGACAAACAAATATGGCATGATTTACCGTTTCCTCCTCAGCACCACACCGTACACAATCCAGACGCAGGCAATACCCCGCCGTCCCAAATTTTCTGAAACTGAAATACACCCCGTTAAAACCTGCCACATAAAATGTTGAATTTTTGGTGGACAACAAACCCGCCTAACACTGGCCAGGAGGGGGTAATCTCTAGGCCACAACCATGAGCTTGAAAATTTCCCGGTACTTCGTGACGAGCCAAATGGTAGCTAAACTTAACAGTATATTTTCTAGCTTTTATAAAATGCCAACCTTAATGGTCTGCATTTTGGTTGCTTCCTAAAGGTATTGCCCTTATCAATGCAACATCCAGAGGATAAAAAAAACTCGTTGAGCATATCCAGTTGCCAAATATTTGTTCAACGATCGATTAAGTGAGCCAAATTGAGATTGGGGTCCTTAAAAGGACCCTTACATAAAGCTGGTCTCTGGAATTGAGCCGGTATCCAGGGGTCATTCCACACAGAGGGTGTCTATTCCTACAGTACTGATAACATGATTTTCACCCAGGGTATCAATTCCCTATGCAGTTGTAGTACAAAGGGTTATCAATCCAAATGTTTGTTATGCTAGCATATGAGATATGATCAGAACTAAATGGGTTTGATCTACAATCCTAAAATAAATAAAAGAAAGCAAATAAATAAGAACCACACGACCTAAGCACTTAATGCAAGCATTCGAGTACAGGATTGGGTGGGGTGGTCGAGTAAGCAAGACGAGCAAGAACAGCTCGAAGATCTACTCGAAGCAGGTGATCATGTACCTGTTCGGGTAAAGGATCGAGTGATGAAAAAAAATGTAAACAATCTAAATGCGAAAGCTCCTTAGGATGGAGTAATCGACTCCTAAGTGTTCCACCGATACAGATGTCTTGCATGCCTTAAGCAAATATTCCCTAGACAATGAATCTCTAAAACCTTGTTAAAACACTCACTTGATAGAAACAATCAACCTTAATCACTTCCCTACCCAACTCTCGTTGGAGAAACATGACCAAGCAAGCAATACAAACCGATTCATTATTGTCAATAAACCACTTACTCATCTAATCTCTTAGGCTAAGTGAGTAAATCTCTAGCATTGATCGATTCAAGCATTTCATCTACACCTCCCGGTGGTAAAACGCCTTAGATCTAATCTCAACCTCTCGGTCTATTGATAGCATTAAGAACACCAATCTAGAAGGGAATTTATAAAACATAGACAACCAAGTTAAGACATCCTAACCGATCAAGAACACAAAATCGTCTATCCCATCCTTAGAAACCTTACTTCACTACTCAGATCTCATTGCAGGAAACATAAAGACATAGATGAACGAAAATTGCATTGTATTAAAATATAAAATAGAAGAGAAGAGTACAGAGTAGAAATCTAAAAGAATAACAAAAAGAAGTAAAATAAATCCTAACAAAGATAGAAAAATGTTTGAGTCGCTCAAGATCTCTCTCAGAAGCTCTCGCTCTCTGGTTTGAGGGTCTGCGGCGTGCTAGGGCGAGAGGAAGAAGAGGGGGAGTTTATATATGGAAACCCATTAACCCTAGCTTCCCAGTCATGCCCGAGAGTCTGCTCAATGGGGTGCACGAGGATGAGCTTGGGTTGCTCTTCGATCGGGTTGGTGTTCGGACTGTTCTTAGATCCTCTTCGATCGGGTTGGTGTTCGGACTGTTCTTCCTGCTCCATAGCTCCTTCAGGTACATGCTCGGATTTGTCCTTGTTTCTCTTTATTTTCGGCTCTTAAGCACCTGTTTTCATCCAAAATATGCAAATGCAAGAATGGAACACCCTAAATGGCCTAAATGCGGATTCCTACAGTAAATGACCTAAAAATGCTAAGGTTAGGGTAAAAACAATGCAAAACATGGACAAAAATGAATGCTTAAAACATGTAAATTAAACAGTAATCAGACCCCCAAACTTAAATCTTGCTAGTCCTCTAGCAAGGAAGTAGGAGGGTGCGGTTCTAAAATGGGACTCATAACCTTTTATGACTTAGAGCTACTTGAATCGAACCTTAGGGATTTCCTTCTTTAAATTCTTTTTTATTCTTCAACCCAATCCCAAATAACCATGCTAACCACCTATCTTTCAAAACCGATCCTACTAGCTAGTCTAAATGATTATAAACTTACCTAAAACAAGAGCTAGTTCTTTGTCGTTCTCAATACTCTCAAGGTTTCACAACCTATAGCACAATGAAAAGCCCTCACTCAACAATTCACAACAAGGTTTGAAAGAAAGGCTTGGGATCAAGGGTAGGGAAAAATGAATCGGGTTAAACGAAAAGATTGGTAAAAATAGAGTGCTAACCCAATTTTAGAGTTACCATGAGCAAGTATTCAAATTCCATAAGCAAGACAATTTAAGTTCATGTTAAGTCCAATAATATAGAGATGGTTCAATGTTCAAACAAGTGGAGGAAGCTTTCCAAAGATGCAAGGTTTTAAACAAAGATTTTTCATTTTTTCCAAAGATTGATCTAGCAACAATGAACTATGATTAAGGGCTATAGCTTCAATCCTAAGGTTTGACATTAGAATGAAAAATGCATATGCACCAATCCTATATGAAGCAATCTAGACTCAATCCTAATATGAAAATGCAACTACACGAACACTTTTTTTTTTTTTTTTCAAATTTTTAAACTTTTTAGGGGTTTTTATGCAAATAGTTTCAGACTCAAATGAATAAAACTAGTATGCAAAAATTTGAAATAAGAAAATAAAACACAATGTTATATACATTCTAGGACCCTCCCCCAAACTTAAATTACACAGTCTCTGTGTAAATAAAAGTCTGAAAAAGAACCCCAAGAATCACACAAAATGAAATAAAACTAAATGCAATGTTATTTACAAAGGTTGGATGAATGTGGTACCTCTTGGGTTGGTGAAGAAGGAGGTTGTAGCAGCCTCCATAATTGCCAATGTGTAGCCAGGGTTGTCACCGGCTTCAGCAGGTGCTGGGATTCGCTCATCAGAGAGCTCGGTTATGCGCATGGACGACCTGCTCGGACCAGCATCTGAGGGGTTGATCGGGTAAGGCGTCGCGTAGGTCATCGGGTAAGACGTCGCATAGGTCATCGGGTAGGGCATCGAGTAGTACGATGGGTATGGTGGGAGAGGTCCGGAATGATCACCCGTATAGCCGCTTGCAGGATGCATCGCATACAACATCTTGTACGACATCTGGTAAGGCGGAGGGTAAGCCCCTGAGTACTCACCCGAATGGGTGCTCGATGGGTGCATCGGATAAGGCATCATGTACCCCATCTTGTCATGCGTCAGATAGGCGTCTGAGTGGATTCTCCGCGATCTTTCGGGTCTGGTGACACCCGCCTCTGCTTGGGGCTCGTAGGAGGATGCCCTGTGAGGCTCTGGAGGTGCTAATCCTCGGATTCCTCCCAATGTTCCGCTCCTCCCCATCCATGTGGGTGCATAAGCCGAAGTGGGGGATGAGGCACAGCTTGCCTTGTCTTGCAGCTCCTTGATCTGTCCTCACATTACCTTCACTAAGTCAGTGAGGTTGTTTACCTTCTTGGCTAGGAACTTGTTCATCCTTTTCAGCTAGCCGATCCTCTTGTGAGCTTCCCTCACCCCAACAGGTTGCTTTTGAGAGCACACATACTCCTCAAAATCATACTCATCTGAGTTGTCTCCCTGTCCTTGCTCTGCTTGCGCTCCCTCAGCTTTGGATTCCTCCTCCGGATTGTACAGCTCCTCCAAAGGTGGTGTGAAGTCTATGTTGTCCCCTAGCCGGACTTTGGTGCACACGACGTTGGGTAGGATCATTTGGGCGGCTTCGGCGGTTGGATGGACAAACTTGAACAATAACATAGCATTTGGCCTCTCATAAGCCAAGAATCTTGCCAGCGTGAGGTAGTCGATGTCTAGCGATCTCGGTTCATGAACCACTCCCTTTAAGGACACATCGCAGGCTACCAAGATTGGTGTGACCAATCCTCCAATGGAGATCTCTCCAGCTCCATCCCTCCTCTCAGTTTTCATTGCCCAAGACTTTAGGTAGAGGAACTGATCGAGCAGCACAAAGACCATAGTAGTGTCCGCAACATCTCCAACTAGCGGTTTACCATCCCTAGCATTGTCTAACACTCCGCACAATGCAATGTCTAGCAGCGTGAGCCCATGGTCATTCACATTCCTAGTCTCCTTCCTAACGAATAAGGTACAAGCTAGAGACTTATGAAAGTACCTCAAAACAGGGCTCCTTATCTGAGCAGATTTGGAGCTTGTAGACTTGTAGGGAAGCTTGTCTCCTATTTTCAGCCATAGGGACTTCATCTCCTCTTTACCCACCTCCATGTTTTCTCCACTCCCAGCCTTGAAACAATACAGCTTCTCCATCTCCTTGAATGTAAGCCGGTACTCCTTGTTTCGCACACAGAAAGTGATGAACCCGATCCCCCCATCGGGTAGTAGGGTCTGGTGGTCTTCAAAAAAGTGTAACCGCAGCGTGGATAAGAAGTGTACCGTCTCCTCCTCATAAGCCTCCAGGTTGGCTCGCTTCATCTGGCCCAGGTGGCACATGTCGAACAGGAACTCGACGTCTCTAGCGATGCCCAATTGCTTCATAGTTTCTCGGTGAAGGTAATTGGTTCCTACAAAGCTCATCTTGCGGAGGACCTTGAAGAGCTTCGCCGGAGTTTCCACCTCTTTCTGCTTCAGCCTTCGCGAAGCTTGGCGTGTGCGTTCTCTCTGCTCCTCCTCTCGGTCACGGCTCTCCTCCTCTGAGTCTCGATTCTCTTCCTCAGCTGCTCTCTCGGCCACCTTCTCAGCCCTCTCAGAGGCTGGTCTCTTCCCTTTTGCAACCGCAACTCTGCGCCTTAACCGCGAGGTTTGGATCTCCTCTGGTTATCCTCCACCGGCATCAGAATCAACCTCCATAGGATCAATAACGGTTATCTCGGACGTAGACAGGTCCCTACGTCGAGGAGATTGGTGGATTGCGACTGCTACAGGATCGGGAGAGAGAACACGGGTCTCTATACGATCGGTTGCTCGAGCTCCGTCTCGGGTGGTGGATCGGGTTGAGCATCGGGTTGGGGATGCGAAACGTCCGGCCAACGGTTGATAATGTGGAACGTCTCCCCTTCCTTGTGAATCGTGAGCTTCGGCGGCATCACCTCCGATTCCAGCAGCGACAGAGGTTGATCTGCTCCCCTTCTTTTGGTAGGTCTTCACCTTTGGAGCCATTGTTTAATCCTTGAAAAGAGAGGAAAGATAAACTTCGAAATGGTAAGAAATCCGTTGAAAATTACCAATAGTTTTCCGACGAAATATATAAAAACGTGTTAATTTTTATATCATATATTTAAAATTTGAGAATCGACGAAAATATCATTATCCGTTATAAACACGTCGAAAAATTCAAACGGATTTCTGATGAAATCACCAATGCATAATATCTATCATAACACTGTCGATCGGGAATCCGTCGAAAATTTCCAACGAATTTATTACTGGTTGAAATTCCGTCAGTTTTCACCAAGTTTTCTTGTAGTGTAGTATGAGCACGGACTCTTCTTCTTTTCCTCGCAATAAACTAGCTGGCCCTGGTGGTAGATGGAGAGTGATAACACGGCTACTTGGTTCGGATAGTTTGATGATCGGTCAAAGATATGTGATGGGAGTTGTGTTGTTGCTCACAATCATTGCAGTCTCTTGCCTTTTGGTCTACAAATCTATGGGAAACCTTCACCAAGTGATGCGACCTCAATGGAAAATCCATTGGTACTAACAAAACCAAAAAATTCTTTAAATTTGGTAAGTTCCCCAATTGTATTTACTTATATAAATATTTATATTGACTTGGTGTTACATGTAGAAAGAACAAACAAAACCGGTTTCAAACCTAGAAAGTGTAGTAATAAGTGTAGTAATCAATGCGGCTATAGAGGCCAACACGGTGTTAAGCACTGTGTGGACGGCTCCAAACTCTACATTTGATTTAATTCTTGAGAGTTTTCAAACCGGATTGGGATTTTGATAGTTAGCTATTAACAAGATTTTGACATGTGTCAAGTTATCAATCTCAGATTTTGACATATATAAAATTAATATTTAATAGGAGTAATTTGATTACAACAAAAATAAAATATTTTGTTTAAAAAAATATTAATAATCTAAAAAGATAAATATCTAAAATTATAAAAAAAATTACAAAGTTTTTTTAATTAAATATAAGGAAATTATATATAAATGTTTCATAAAATTCAAAATTATAATATTATTTACTTATTTTTAATTTAAGTTATTAATTTTACAAAAAATAGAAAAAGGATGAAGGAAAATATACAGTGAATTATTAATTATAGATTTTGTAAATACTCACTTCTATATAAACATAGATCGTCTTATATTTTTCATCTAACAAAATAATTTATTCAAAAACACTTCTTTCAACTTCATTTAATTGGGAAAAAAAATTAATGGGAATGTGATTTTTTCTTGTTCTCTTAAACCAAAATTTTCTCCTACTTTCTCCCTTTTCAGTTGGGAATAAGTAAGATTAATATGTTTACCCAAAAAAGGATTAATCGATGCGTCTTCTTTTTCTAATACTGTATTTCAAAATTTATCAAAAAATACTGTATTTTTGTATTATATTTTCATCTTTGTATTATTTAGGATTCATATTTTACCGTGCTTATAGTTTTTTTGTTATATCTTTCATAATGTCAAATTAATTTTCTTCTAATTTCTCAACTTTGATTGGTTGGTCATAAACCATTTTTGCAAACATAATAGTTACCATTATTCAACACAAAATGAAGATACCGAGTAGAAGCTCATCAAGCTAATGAATGGATAAAATAGGCTAATCAAGCACAAGCTTACAACAAATATAGATAGATAGATTGGAAAACATAAATCGTTATTGATAGATCCTGGTTTGCAGAAATGTTTAAAAGAAATTGATTTGACCTCCTATTTCACCAAAATGCACTTATCTTTTCGGTGAAGGGTCGTAACAAAACTTCATGATTGTCCAAACTGTACGAGTGGGTACAAAATACAAGAAAATTTCATTTGTTGATTTGTAGGGTCGATAAACAAATTTTGAAAGCCTCACAGACGTAACAAACCGGCTATCGAATATGAGTGGGTCCACAGGCCAGGAATAGATGTAGGACCCACTTAGGAAGGTGGGCCCATGGACTAAGAGTGGACATGGGCTTACTAAGCAAGGTGGCTGTTGGGGCGTTACAGAGACAGAGCCTACATCATGGTGTGTCAAAGACACTTCCACGAATACATTGGGAAATTTAATATTAATTATTATCGAAATATTTTGTGACGTTAGAAAAAGGTTTTTACTTTCATTGGTTGTCGGAGCAAGCCATTTTGAGATAGCAAAAAGACGTGAACATGTTTTCTCCACACAGGAGGAGGGCAGAGCCGAGATTCTCTCTATGGTAGAGAATGTTGGACACAAGGTTATCTTCCCAAGGGAGGAAGGTGGAGGAGGTTGGACGCAAGGTTATCTCCCCAAGGGAGCAAGGTTGAGCCAAGGTTCTCTCTATGGTAGAGGAGGTTGGACACAAGTTTCATTCCAAAAGAGAGGAGGGCGGAGCCGAGGTTTTCTCCATGGTGGTAATACATTATAGTGATGATACATCATTGATTAGTATACTATGTAATATATTTTTATTCAAAATGTTTTTGGAGCCAATAATTTTAGTAATTAGAAAACTATGCAGAAGTGAAAGTAAAATAGTTGGCTTAATGTGTTCATATAGACAATTTGTAGGTGGTGATAAAGAATATATTTGTAACATGGAGTATATTTAGGTGTAAAAAATACAATTCTAATGGTAATATACATAAAAGATTTGAAAATTGATATAAATCTGAAGAATCATAAAGTGTTCTGATTGAGTTATAATTTCATTATAAAAAGGGGAGAATGTTAGTGTATTTGGGTAAGCTCAAGTTGAATATGAAGTTCAGGAAGCTGTACAAAATATATCTGCACAAGCTTTTGTATCAGCACAAACATCTAATGTATGAACAAGTTTATGTCCTACAAAAAAACATTAGAGGCATGTTGATTTTGTTTACATTTTTTGGTTTTGAAGATTTATCAAGATATACTTGAGGCAAATTATAGGATATTACTTGGAGGTGAAGCACAAAGGAAACTGAAGCTAGAAGATATTAATGGGATAAGGAAATATTGGTTTAACAAAGAATAAAGTTAACTGAAATATTTCTTTTTGATTTTAAGAAAGTTGTTAGCCTTGTAAAGGAAGATGATAGGCACGAGATCCCTTATATATAGAAGGTCTAGGACTTAAAAAGTTAAGCCCTCTAGAATGCAAGAGCGGATCTACGTGTAGTGGAGTTGAGGCACGTGCCCCACACTGATTATTAATAATTCTTCAATTCAACAATTTTCTATATCATACTTTAGCTTATTTGGTCTAATATGCCCCATATTATATTATTGGAGGAGTGTTCGATGCCTTTCATCTACCATTGTTTTTCAAATTTTTTTACTTTCTTTCGTGAGTTACTAATGCTTAAAAAATTCCTTAACTAAGTATGATTGATGCCCCATATAACCTTTTCTCCTAGATCCGCCACTACTAGAACGTGAAAAAGAGAGAAAAAAACATTGCAAGTCTTTTGGCACATTTGGGGAGAAAAGGGTGAGAGATTTGTTTCTAAGTGAGATTCATGGGTGTAGATCATTGTTGTTTATCTTAGGGATCTCTTAATGGGTTGGAAATAGATTAGGAACAAGCTAAGAGAAGATTTTATGGTTATGTAAGTCCGATATTGAACACCAACTGTAATTGTATTCAAAAAGTATTTTCAACAAAGTTCGATGACTTAGGCATTTGCTGAACATCGTTAAAAATTGTGTATCTTTTCTATCTTCTACATTAACATCCCTCGCTTGCAACAGTAAAGTTTTTAAAAAAATATTTTCATCATTTGGGATAACAAAATTTAAAGCTTTGTAACGCAGTGTACTGTGACTAGCCAAAATCGAATAGCAGTGTGAAAACTAACCAGGAATAACCAGAAATATGTAACACCCTTGTCATGAAAAATATTAAATATTAGAGTTTATATCGGAAATTAGAGTGCTTTTGGTCTAATTTCTGGTTGGTTTACTAAACTAGTCGAGTTATTAATTAAACTAAAGGGTGGTTAATTAGTTTTGACTTAGATAAACCTGGTTTAATCTAATTAAACCAAAAACCCTATTTTTATTTATGAGAATGACTCCTCCTTCTGTTTTGTGATTATCGTTGTTGGTATGTGAGAAAGAGAGACCTCTTGGTCAATTTGGTGTGAAGGAGAATAAGGAGGGTTTGGGAGAAGGAGGGTTCAACTGCTGAATTCGTTTTCTAAGGTAATGATTTCTTTTACAATTGTACCTAAGCCTTTTTCGTAGATTCACTTTTTTACAGAAGTGAATTTGGGTATAAACTCGATGAGTTATTGGTAGTTTCGTAGGACATGTTTTCTCAGACGCGAGTTGGGACCATCGTGGATTGTAACTAAGATCGTTGTCTTATCTTGTTTCTGATTGGCACGAAATTTTGTGGGAAGCTTTGTGACGTCTAGTGCTAGCGTTTAACTGGAGGGTTGGTTTTTATTTTTATTTTAGGGTTTCGTCTTTGAGACTATTCTTTTCTGATGTTTCTGTCCAATTTGCTTCTAGATTGCTTTTGGTTGTCTGACTTGTTGTAGGACGTTTTTGGGCTACTGCAGACGCGAGGAGAGTCTCTCCTGGTTGTATTTGTTGTTATAATCAGTTTGATAAGGTGAGTGTGTGACCATGAGCTTATTTTAGTGATTGGGTTGTATGACTTGTTTTGTGTGATGATATGTAGGTGTGGTGAATATGTTATTGGGTGATCTGTTCAATGACTGGTTTGTTATATTTTATTTGTTGTTGTACTCCTGATTTGCTTGCGTATATAGCTTGTAGATGGGAGGAGCTATATATTGTGTTAAATATTATATATTTTTTTAAAAAACGGGATATGTTGTTTCACAATATAAACACGACGAACCACCTAACTAGGGACATTTTTTTAACACAATCCAGTTGTTGCTTTTACTTGTTCTTTATTTGCTTTGAAGTCAAAACTGTACGAATACGATTCTTTTCGACCCGAAATTTATCATGTCGGAGCATCTCTAGTGGATTTCCCTATTTTTAACTCTAAAATAGATGAATTCTATAATAGAAGTGGGTTGGAGCAAATGTACCTCTAAAATAGATATTGCTATATTTTTCTCTATATATAGAGGCAAGGCAAATATAGAGATGGGTTGGAGATGCTCTAATGCTAGCTTCTATATGCTGATTAATTTTTTTTATTATTTTTATTTTATTTTTTAAGTTTTAGTTTTAGTGTGGATTTTGTTTAGTCTAATTTATATTGGGGAAATAAAAAGTGAAACAAAACTAAGATAACATCAAATTGGATATATTTAAAAAAAAAATTATCTTACATCAAAAAGTTAAGATATAATAATGCAGTAATATGATAAGATACTACTAAAAATTTTCAATTTTATAATTATCAAGACATTAATAGTAAATTCATTACAGATTTTATTCCAAACATTACTAAATAATTAGACAAACATTTTAAGGGCTGTATTGAATCTTATATTTTAAGTGATTTGTGTTAAATTTAATGTTTTCAATCATGGAATTTAAAATATCTAATTAAATCTATTGTCACTGAACTATTGATTTACAAATCTACCTTAAATCCACTATTATTGGAAAAAAAAATTAGGATTTGATTTTTAATCATTTTGAAGGATTTGAGATGATTTCTTTAAGTGAAAAATAAAGATTTCATATATCATAGTTTTATGTGGGAATCGAAAGGATTTTACAATAAATCATATAAAATACTACCTACAATACACTCCCCTGAGTTTTCAATGTCAATGGATATACACACATAAATAGTGCTTGTCTTTTTCAGATATAATAAGATTTAATATATTGCATTGACATCATCCAAATTTAATTTTCTTTTTGTGTTTTCCAAAAATGATTTTTATGTATTTCCCTTTTTTAGTTACTTTCATAAAGATAAAATCAAATGGATAATTTGATAATTTGAAAAAAAATTATCGTACATCAAACTAAGTTAATATATAATTATCTAGGTAATGTGATAAGATGATAACTCAAATCTCTCAATTCTTTTTTTTGTCAGCAATCTCTCAATTTTATAATCATCAATATGTTAATAGTAAACTTTAGTAATAAATTTTATATTAAACACTACAAAATAATTAGACAAACATTTAGTTTTTAATGTAAATGGATATACACAGGATTAGTTTTTATTGTGATATATTTCTAGATCTTATATAAAAAAATGGATGATGTCACTGATATGCATTAATTTAAATCCACAAAATAAGTAATGATTCTTTTTTTTGTCAAACAATAAGTAATGATTCTAGGCTGCAAAATATCTAAAGTTTGAAACTACATCCATGAACCTGTCTACACCCATGATTTTTTATTTGTATATATAAGTGATGAACATAACTTAAAAATACACTACATTACATCTAATCATCTCATCATCATCACACAATGGTACATATGAAATATAATAATGTTTGAATAAAAATTATTATGCTTTCTTTCTTTCTAACATTGATATTTGGATGTTGTAGGAAATTATAATACGCGTTGTGTTCTTGTTGACTTTATTGAATTCAGTTCTTGTAAATGGCCAAATCTATGATGTGCTTAAATTTGGTGCCAAGGGAGATGGTCTTACCGATGAATCAAAGGTATTATATTTGAAAATCTTATCTTGGAATTTACTCTATGAAAATGACTGAATTATGTAGGTTTTCAAATCATTTTTAACCAAAAGATTATCATATGATATCCAAGTATATATACATAACTATTATTAATTTATTATTCATTTTCCTATAAGATAAGAGATCATAATCGTTGTCACAAAATTTTAGTTATTGAGTAAAGAAGTCTTATACACTTGATCTTTCGATAAAACAAATAGGCTTTTGTCGAAGCATGGAAAGCTATGTGTGGTAGTGGTGGGAATCAAAAAACACTCCTTATTCCTTCAAATAAAACATTTTTACTACAACCTCTTGTGTTTCAAGGGCCCTGTAAATCTCCTTCAGTACAAGTAAAGGTAACTATCAAAATTTTGTTAAAACAAATCACTCACAACTTTATGTGAATTTAAATATTTTTTTTTTTTAAATATGTGTATTCATTTATGCAGTTTGATGGAAAGATTGTTGCGCCGATAGATAAGACAGCATGGTCGGACAATAAGTCGTTAAAATGGGTTAGCTTTAAGAATATAATTGGTTTAACAGTCAATGGTTCAGGGTCAATTGATGGACGTGGTTCGTCATTTTGGAAGGTGAAAAATTTTATATATACAAAAGATATATAATTTTTATTTTTTATATAAATTATCTATATCTATTTAATATGTGAATCTAATACTTTTATTTTTTTCCATATTCAATATATCCAGCCAAAAATGTCAGCTTCTAAACGGCCTACTGTGAGTTTATATCTTTCTCACTAAATTTATTCTCAATTCTAAAATGAAGATAACTTTTTCTACATATATAATGATGTTCATGATGCATTTACTTTCCCGTTTTCTTACAGCAATTGCATTTTAAAAATTGCAATGATCTCAATATAATTGGAATAACTTCATTCAACAGTCCAAGAAACCATATAGCAATTAACGGATGCAAACGAGTTAAAATAACGAAAATAAAACTCGTAGCACCAGAAGACAGTCCTAACACTGATGGAATTGACATCGGTAAATCAAGTGATGTCGATATTTATGACACAGTAATTGGAACTGGTACATAGCTATATATCTCTCTTGCACTGTCATTAATTGAAAATTGATCTGAAATGGTTATTTGAATTTAAATCTTCTTAAAAATATATTCCAGGAGATGATTGTCTCGTGTAGCTATAAACAACGGAAGTGTGAATATCAACATTACAAGGATGAATTGTGGACCGGGCCATGGAATAAGGTAATATATATGTTTGATTGGCCAATACCCTTATATACATATTACTGATTTTTTTTTTTTAATTCTACAATGAATTTTATTATATATATATATATGATTAAATTACAGTGTGGGAAGTCTAGGGATAGATGGAGAAGAATCTATGGTTGAGAATATCCAAGTGACTAATAGCACCTTCGTTAGGACAGAAAATGGAGCTAGAATTAAGACATGGCCGGTAATAATTTTTTTGTTACATTTTTCCATATGAAAGACACCGTGATTTAAATGATATATATATTCTTTTTTTAAAAAAGAATGGAAAAGGATACGCAAAAAATATACTTTTTAAGGGCCTCACATTGATTGAAACCAAAAATCCGATAATAATCGACCAAAACTATGTCGATAAGGGTCGCCTAGATGTGGAGGTAATTCATCCTAAGATTATTTTTTCTATTAAATAAAAAATATTATAATTTCAACTACAATAAATAGGCTGCGAACATATTTGTAATATATTTTTTGTGTGTAGGAATCAGCTGTGGCAATTAGTAACGTGGCATTCACAGATATTCATGGAACTTCACAACTCGATAAGATTATAAAGATTGATTGCAGTAAAGTCACATATTGCAAAAACGTTGTTCTTGCTAAAATCAATATTTCTACGGTCGATGGAACTAAGCCAAATGTTGAATGCAAGAATGTGTATGGAAAGTCTATCAATGCTAACGAGGTCAATCGTTGTTTCGGAAGATAGTATCTCTTTTCATAGAAAATATGTCAGATAAATTTGTTATTTTATATAGCGAATTATTTTATGTAACTATATATGATCAACTATTTTTATATGTCTGATCGAATAAAAAAGTGTTATATTAAGATTTTATTATATAAAGTATGGTTTCAAAAGTTATTAACTCATCAGATCGTGACACGTGTCAATTAAAAAAATTACTAACTCATAAAAACGTAACAAATGTCAATTTTACATGAATTTCTATTTTAAAAATGAATCTTTAAAAAAATTACTAATTATAAAATAAATTATAAAGATAATCTTACGATAAAGATACATGTAGTTCCTAAATAAAATCTTTCTACAATAATTTTATTTATACAAAACAATCCTATGTTATATTGAATTATTGGCCTAATCTTAAAAGAAAAAAATCTTTTTATATAAAGATATGTCATGTATATAGAGAGACTTCGACAGGTTTTTGAGTTTTTGAGTTGGACATTAATTTACGTTATGCATTTAAAGTTGGCCACATTTAGTTTCATAATATTTTACCATTTAGGAAGTTCTTGTAGAACAATTTTCACTATATCATAATTTTCAAGTAATTTGTTGTCAAATGAGGTGATCAGAACAAAGAGTTCCATGTACTATAAGGAGTGTTTCATATGAAACAATTGCTTACATTGGGAAAGTTATTAATTATTTTTTTTTATAATTTTATGATGTTTACAGAATCTTTCTCACCTTTGATTTATCTTAGGGTCCGAATGGTAACCGCGGTTTTTGTTGTGCGGAGAAAGCGTTATTGTAGTGCGGTACGGTTCAACTGTGGTACGTGTGGGAGAAATATATTTGCAGGACAAATGCGGTTTGTATAAAATAAACGGTACACAAAAATGTTTGATTGGTGAAAAGAACTCTTTGCGGTGCGGATTATAGATTATATATATATATATATATATATATTAATAATTATTTTTTTGTGTTAATAAATAAATAATAACAGATATTTATATATCACTAATATTTAAACCTAATTTCAAACAAAATTTGCTAAATCACATATATATATACATATTACATAGTTACACATTTAAATTCATAATCTTTTGATGTAATAGTAACATAAGTTAATTATGAAAATATTTATTTTCATATGGTAATTGGCTAGTTGCTACTTGAAGTAGAAAAAAAAATAAACATTGATTTTTACGTTGTGTAAGGTGAGAAGTTGGGTTTGTATTGTTGTGAAGAAATTTATTATTTTAAATAAAATATTTTGTCCAGATGCGGATTCTAGAGTGGACCACTACCTTTTACCCATAGTGCAAAATCAAGGTGCGTTTTTTAATTCCATAGGCAAAATTTCACTTGTCTTGAATAACGCAAATAGATTTACTTTTTAAGAATAAAAAAAAACGCATATGATATAAAAAGTGTGATTGGTCTATTATAAGTGGTTTTGTAATATTTTGTAGAATTCCGCTGGTTACCAATCACTACCTTAATTTCTGACAATAAGTCAATAACACAGAAGCCATAAAAGACATATTGATACAAAACAAATAAATGATCTTAGTTGTACACAGTTGAATCTCGTTGTACGCACAAACAACACAAATACACAATAGTTTGTATTACAAAAATGATATATTTGTTGTAAAAAAAAAATGATATATTTATTTTCTTATAATTTTAAGAGATTTATGGAATTCTTGTTACCTAAAAACTGGTTGATGATGCACCACAAAAATATACATACGTCAATGGTCTTAGTTGCCCCAGTCATACTGGTTGTAAGATACACAACAAAAATACACATAAGTCTTACTTGTCTCTATTCGAACTGGTTGTACAATACACATACATAATTTTACCTTAGTTGTCCCAAGTCGAACTGGTTTTACAATACACAACAAAAATACACATACATAACTAAGTTTGTTCACCACTTAACTAAGTTTAGGCAAAGCTGAGTGATAACAGGATTTTCACCAAGAGTATCAATTCCCTATGCAGTTGTAGTACAAAAGGTTATCAATCCAAATGGTTGTTATGCTAGCAGATAGGATGCAATCAGAAACAAGCAAGTCAAACCAAACAATAGTTGGGTTTGATCTAACAATCCTAAAATAAACAAAGAAAGCGAATATAAACAAGAACCACACGACCTAAGCACTTGATGCAAGCATTCGAGTACAGGATCGGGTGGGGTGATCGAGTAAACAAGATGAACAAGAACAGCTCGAAGGTATACTCGAAGCAGGTGATCGTGTACCTGTTCGGGTAAGGGATCGAGTGATGAATAAAAATGTAAACAATCTAAATACAAAAGCTCCTAAGGATGGGGTACTCAACTCCTAAGTGTTCCTAACCAGTACGAATGTCCTACATGCCTCAAGCAGATATTCCCTAGACAATGAATCTCTAAAATCTTGTTAAAACACTCTCTTGATAGAAACAATCAACCTTAATCACTTCCCTACCCAACTCTCGTTGGAGAAACATGACCAAGCAGGCAATACAAACCGATTCATTATTGTCAATAAACCCCTTACTCATCTAATCTCTTAGGCTAAGTGAGTAAATCTCTAGCACTGATTGATTCAAGCATTTCATCTACACCTCTCGGTGGTAAAACACCTTAGATCTAATCTCAACCTCTCGGTCTGATGATAGCATTAAGAACACCAATCTAGAAAGGAATTTATAAAACATAAATATAAAAGCTATGACATCCTAACCGATCAAGAACACAAAATTTTCTATCCCATCCCTAGAAAATTTACTACACTACTCAGATCTCATTGCAGAAAACATAAAATCATAGATGAAAGAAAATTGCATTATATCAAAGATAGAGTAGAGTAGAAGAGTATAAAGAAGAAATCTAAAAATTATAACAAAAAGAAGTAAAATAAATCCTAACAAAAGTGGAAAAGAGTTTGAGTCGCTCTAGATCTCTCTCAGAAGCTCTCGCTCTCTGGTTTGAGGGTCTGCGGCGTGCTAGGGCGAGAGGAAGAAGAGGGGGTTTATATATGGAAACCCATTAACCCTAGCTTCCCAGTCCTGCCTGAGGGTCTGCTCGATGGGGTGCACGAGGATGCGCTCGGGTTGCTCTTCGGGTAGGCTCTCGGATTGTACTTTCTGTTCTTGGATCCTCCTCGATCGTGTTAGGGTTCGGACTGTTCTTCCAGCTTGATGGCTCCTTCGGGTACATGTTTGGATTTGACCTTGTTTCTCCCCATTTTCAGCTCTTAAGTACATGTTTTCATCCAAAATATGCAAATGCAAGAATGCAACACCCTAGATGGTCTAAATATGGATTCCTACAGTAAATGACCTAAAAATGCTAAGGTTAGGCTGAAAACAATGCAAGATATGGACAAAAAAGGATGCTAAAAACATGTAAATTAGAGAGTTATCACTGAGACTTGTTTCTCCTCTTTTGATGACGTTCTCAAGTGAATGAGAACCTCGCTACTAACATCGAATACATTATCTTCTACAAAGATGAGATCTTAAACAATATAACATATAATGAATTTCTTGAAATCGAGTCATGTTCTTCTAAATAGTGCCCTCCAATGTCAAAATGTATGTTTGTGTGGCAATCTCTCTATCACCTCTTAATATAACCATATCAAAGACAATTACAAATCAGATATTGTACTAGTTATACCACTTGTCCTATAATCTCTCATTTGTACGAGTTTTGCCAATTGTCCTTTTATTTCTCATTTTTACCAATTGTACTATAATCTCTGCAGCTCTCGTCAAAAATTCCAATTGAATCTAGTCTCAGTTCATACGTATTTCATACATTTCACTAGGCAATTAAGACATTAGATGAGGGATTCGTCTGCTCTAGGATTCTCTCGATTCAACATGATTCAGAAACATGCATTCTATTAATTATCAATCCAAATACCTAATTATAAATATGATTACCAACCCAATGTACATACCCAAAGAATCAAATCCCTAAATTTTATAAATTCATAAAACCTATTTCAAAACTCAATCACTTACATGAATTAAAGAAAATCGATGAGACGTGCAAGAACGTTTGTCGAACCGGCAAGAACACGGAGACAACACCGCCAAAAGGTGCTTGGGAGGAGCTGAAACAAAAAAACATTTTGTTTTTGTCATCAAAAAGATTAGCTCAGACTAGCCAATAGGAAGGAAAATTGTTTACATACAGAATATTATGCAGAGATGTGCGCGCATAGCGTGCCAAACAATCCGCTTTTACATTTGTGAAACCTGTTCTTTTTGTTATGTGTGATGATTGATGATGGAGATGGATGCAAGGTGTTTCAATTACCCTTATGTAGTTGTAGCATAAAGGATGTCAAACCAAAATGAGTGTGATGCAAGCAATCAGGATGTGAATACTTATCTAAGTCAAGCCAAATAAAAAGGATGTTTGTCACTAACAACCTAATGATGATTGTGAGATGTAGAATATAAAAGCTACTAAGATAAATTGATGCAAGACAGGAAATGAAATAGGTGAATGCAGAATAAAAACAAGAACTCCGGACGAGCTCGATCAGGCACTCGATCGATGCACAATCGAGTGGATGGTCGAGTTGGTAAACGGATGTAAGAAACAGAGCAAATATTGAAACAGAGCAACAGTAAACAAACTACAATACTTGAACTAGGAAATCAATAAACAAAGGAAGGTCCTCAGGATAGATTCATGGGCTGGGCTTAAACTATAGTTATCTAGATTGACCAACAAACCTCAATCAATGAGCTAATCTCTAGAGAATGATCTTTCAAGACAAGTTAATCCGTTCTCATGGCAATAACAATCAAGCTCAGATACTTCTTAGCCCCAGGTCTCACTGGCTATTACATATAAGAGCAGGCATTAAAACCCAGATCATTATTGTCAAAAATCAAACAAAGCATCTAATCTCTTAGCATGCTCACTGATAATCTCTAGTCTTAGCCTTATCCAACAACTTAAACATTGGTATGATGTTAAGAAGCCTGAGATCTATCCTCACCCTCTCAGTATAAGGATAGCATAGAGCTTATCTAAGCCAGAAGAGATATGCAACAAACAAGCTTGATCAACCTAAACAACCATAGCCTTTACCTATCCTAATTCATCCTCAAGATCCTAAGCCACTACTCACAATCACAGAACATGATGAACAAAGTGATAAACCCA
>NC_025702.1:3938924-3985472 GCF_000633955.1 Camelina sativa | reverse complement strand
CAACTTAAACATTGGTATGATGTTAAGAAGCCTGAGATCTATCCTCACCCTCTCAGTATAAGGATAGCATAGAGCTTATCTAAGCCAGAAGAGATATGCAACAAACAAGCTTGATCAACCTAAACAACCATAGCCTTTACCTATCCTAATTCATCCTCAAGATCCTAAGCCACTACTCACAATCACAGAACATGATGAACAAAGTGATAAACCCAAAAATCAATGAAACTTGCATTATTAGATAGATAAGTAAGAGATCTACAATATTGAAGAAGGAATCAAACTCAAATACTCAATACTTAGAAAGTTATAGAACCAACAAGTATCAAAGATTTCTTAGTTTTACAATGTGGCTAGAGAATCTAAGGAAAAGAAAGTGCAAAAGTAAAACAATTCCCAAAAGGGTAAATACTAGGTCTAGAATATTTTACTCTAAAAATTTTCCCTTTTTGGTGGCTGCAGGGTACAAGGCTTATATAGCAAAAGGAAGGGAAGCCCTAAAAATGCTAAAAGACAAAATAGGAGGGCGGCTCGGTCAACTCAACCACGTGCTCGGTCGAGTGCTGGTCGAGTAACCATCTTCTTCTGCTTCTTCCATCCGGTCGAGTCTTTCTCCGCACACGGTCGAGTGTCAGGTCGAGTGGGCGGTCGAGTGGACTTCCAGACCTTGATTCTTCAGCTCTAAATCCCTTGTTTCTTTCACTTGACAGCTTCAATCTTCTTTCGCATTCCCTCCATGCTCCTTAGGATCCAAAATCACTTGTTCATGCAAGAAACTATGCAAATGCAATGCAAACCTACTCTAATGCATAAACAGTTCTAAAGCTATACATTAATGGACAAATGTGATGGAAAATCATGCAAAAGATGTGAATATGTTACGCGAAAATAGGGTAAAATATATGAACATCAACACCCCCAAACTTAGTCTTTGCTTGCCCTCAAGCAAATGAAAGACATAAGAAGGTAGGTGAGGTTTGGAAGTGGGATCTCAGCACCTAAAACTTGCTAATAAGCTAGCTAGAATCAATGTCCAAGTTACTAGTACTAGGATGCAAGTTGAATGAGCTGTACTTCAAAATTTTAGATAAGCCTTTCACAACCTTAATTGATTCAAACCTTAGACTTCCACATGCATTCATTAAACAAGAATATGAATCAACTCATGCAATGCTTAAACTCATTTGGCTTGGTAATAAGGGTTTAGAGACAAAAATGGTCTCTCTTTTGAGTGGGGCTTATCAAATACTAGGTTTCTCTCACAAAAAGTGGATTGAGCTTTAGAAGAAGGCTAAAGGTAAGATCACTTAGACACATACAAGAACAGAACCTTGTCTACCCAAAAGTATCCAAAGTGTTTGTTCCTATCATTCTAATCCCATAATGTCCTAGTTCCACCCTTTAACTTCATCTTTTCTCAAATACCCTTTTCTCTTTTGTTTTTAAGTCTTAGGAGAGGTTTCTTATTTGAATCAACTAGTGGAATGGGGATTTCTTTCTTACTGCTATGGTTCACTCTTCTTCTTAAACCTTAAGACATAAAAGCTTTTTGCTTGACTCTTCTTTTCTTTCTTTTCTTTTCTTTGATTAGAACCATCTTTAACAATCTCATTCTTCCCATTCTTTCACTAGAGTTTACATTTTCTTAAACACATTCCCCTCCTAAAGACTATTACCTTTTCTTTCTCTTTTCTTTTCTTTTTCAATGCAACCAAGTCTCAAACCCAACTNGGTTTAGAGACAAAAATGGTCTCTCTTTTGAGTGGGGCTTATCAAATACTAGGTTTCTCTCACAAAAAGTGGATTGAGCTTTAGGAGAAGGCTAAAGGTAAGATCACTTAGACACATACAAGAACAGAACCTTGTCTACCCAAAAGTATCCAAAGTGTTTGTTCCTATCATTCTAATCCCATAATGTCCTAGTTCCACCCTTTAACTTCATCTTTTCTCAAATACCCTTTTCTCTTTTGTTTTTAAGTCTTAGGAGAGGTTTCTTATTTGAATCAACTAGTGGAATGGGGATTTCTTTCTTACTGCTATGGTTCACTCTTCTTCTTAAACCTTAAGACATAAAAGCTTTTTGCTTGACTCTTCTTTTCTTTCTTTTCTTTTCTTTGATTAGAACCATCTTTAACAATCTCATTCTTCCCATTCTTTCACTAGAGTTTACATTTTCTTAAACACATTCCCCTCCTAAAGACTATTACCTTTTCTTTCTCTTTTCTTTTCTTTTTCAATGCAACCAAGTCTCAAACCCAACTATTAAACCACCTAGTCCTATCTAGTTTGAAAGTTGCAAACTAGAACTACACAAGGCAATATTCTTGTCAGCTCAAACCTAACACTTTCTACCAAGCTCAATCCCAAAAAGGGCCTTACACACTCAAGAATAAACATGGCTTGAAAGAAGGGTTGGTTAAGGGTGGGGGAACTGATTTTAATGGTGCAATCAGCTACTTGGATCAACAAGAGTGGTAAAAAGGAGAAAGATGATCCAAATATGTATATGGTATCCATGAGTTTAAAGCAATGCACAAATTGATAATTACAAATTAATATTAGGTTCTTATAAATAGGAAATGGCATCATATCACAACATGCTTCAATTTAAACCAAATGCAATGCAGGAATTCAAGGCTTGGTTCAATCTTATGCTTCTAGCTACTCAACTAGCATCAAAGTATTATTAACTTGGGCATTGACCCTAGTTTAGTGAATTTAAACAAGCTAACAAGGCATGATTCATCATAGATCCCCAATGCAAATATGAAACAGTTTTACATGAAACAAGCTAAACAAGATGCCAATATGCAATGCAAACTACATGAACACTCTGTTTTTGTAAAGATTTTTGCAAAAAATTTCAAATTTTTAGGGTTTTTCTATGCCATAGATGAAATGCAAATACTAACATGATTATGCCAAAAATTTGAAATAAGAAAACAGAACACAATGTCAAATGCTATCTCAAACCCTCCCCCAAACTTAAATTACACAGTCCCTTGTATAATAAAAATTTGTAAGAGGATTCAAGAATTAAATAAGAAAACCAAACATGAGATGAAATGGTATTTACAATGAAATAGTGATGTTGGTACCTTATTGGTTGTGGAAGAAAGTGTCTACATCCTCATTCATGCTGTCAAAGGTGTAGTGGGAGCTTGGATTTGGATTTGGAGGTCGAGAAGGAGGCAACTCGACTATAGCCATCGACTAGTACTCGGTCGAGTGCACAGTCGAGTGGTGTGGTCAAGTTGGCTGCCGAGTCTGTTTTTCTTCTTCTGTTTAGACCCCCTTGCTTCCCTGATCATGAGAACACCAAAACAAATATCAAAATACCAAAACCCTAAACAATATGTACAGAGATACCTTAGGGACTTCCTCCCGAGTGAGCTTGTTTAAAGTCACTAAGCTTGACTTCTCTTAGGTTCTCAAGCTGTAGGAGCATCCTTGAGAAACATTGTGCACTTCCCATGTTTCTCATTTTCTCTCCAATATTTCTTAATTCTCTGACCATTAACTGTAAACTCACTACCATCCTTATTGAGAAGTGTTACAGCTCCAAATGGTAGCACCTCCTTTATTTCAAATGAACCTCCCCACCTACTTTTCAATTTTCCAGGAAACAGTTTGAGCCTTGAGTTGAAAAGCAGAGCTTGGTCTCCAGCCTTTAGGTCTTTAATGACAATCTTCTTGTCATGGAAAGCTTTTGTTCTTTCCTCGTAGATTTTGGAGCTCTCATAAGCTTCCAACCTTATCTCTTCTAGCTCATGCAAATCAAGGCTTCTCTTAGCTTGTGCTGTCTCTAGGTCCAGGTTCAAAAGTTTGATTGCCCATAAAGCCTTGTACTCAACCTCAACTGGAAGATGGCAAGACTTTCCATAGACAAGTTGGAATAGGGTCCTTCCTATTGGTGTTTTGAAAGCTGTTCTATAAGCCCAAAGTGTTTCATCAAGTTTGTTAGACCAGTCTTCTCTTGTTGCTCCCACTATTCTTGATAAAATGGCCTTGATTTGCTTGTTTGAGACTTCAACTTGCCCACTTGTTTGAGGGTGATAAGCTGTTGACACCTTGTGTTTAACTCCATATTTTCTAAGCATTCTTTCAAAGATTTTGTTGATGAAGTGTGTCCCTCCATCACTGATCACAACTCTTGGAATTCCATATCTTGGGAATATTATGGTTTTGAAAAGTTTGAGAACCACCTTGTGATCATTAGTAGGACTTGCAATAGCCTCTACCCATTTGGAGACATAGTCCACTGCTACTAATATGTAGACATTTCCATTTGAAGGAGGATTAAAAGGTCCCATGAAATCAATTCCCCATACATCAAATATCTCAACCTCCAGAATTGGGTTTTGGGGCATCTCATTCCTTCTTGTTATATTCTCCATTCTTTGGCAAACATCACATTTTGTAATGAACTTGTGAGTGTCCTTGAATAATGTAGGCCACCACAAACCAGCTTGTAGGACTTTCTAGGCAGTCTTGAAAGTTGCAAAATGGCCTCCATAAGCAGAACCATGACAATGTCCCAACACTCCTTCAACTTCATTCTCTGCTATGCACCTCCTAAACAGTCCATCAGTTCCCTTTTTGTACAAGTAAGATTCATCCCAATAGTAACCATTGATGTCCTTGAGCAGTATCTTCTTCTTGTAAGGGTCCATGTCTGCTGGGATTTCTTCACAGACCTTGTAGTTGATTATATCAGCATACCATGGAAAATCTTCACTGTCTAGTGCCATCCATTCCTCCAGTTGGATCTGCTCGACCGAGTGTCCAAACATACTCGATTGAGTGCCTACTCGAGTGGTAGGTCGGGTGATCTCGAGTTGCATCAGTTTCTCTTCCGGCATTGAGTCATCAATTGGTAATTCTTCCTCTATCCTCATCCTGGATAGATGATCAGCAACTCCATTCTCTATACCTTTCTTATCAACTATTTCCATGTCAAACTCTTGGAGGAGTAGGATCCATCTTAACAACCTTGGTTTCGTGTCTTTCTTTGAGTAGATGTGCCTCAAAGCAGCATGATCAGTGTACACAATAACCTTTGAACCCACTAGGTATCTTCTAAATTTTTCAAAGGGAAATACCACTGCAAGAAGCTCCTTCTCTGTTGTTGAATATCTTCCTTGAGTTTTATCCAAAGTCCTACTTGCATAGTGAATAACATGCAGTTTCTTGTCATTTTCTGTCCTAGGACTGCTCCTACTGCAAAATCAAATGCATCACACATTATCTCAAATGGTAGGTCCCAGTTTGGGGCTTGGACTATTGGAGTTGATATCAAAGCAGCTTTGATCTCCTTGAAAGTCTTCAAGCAGTCTTCATCAAAGTTGAACTCAGTCTCTTTACAAAGCAACCTTGTCAATGACCTAGCAATCTTTGAAAAGTCCTTGATAAATCTTTTGTAGAACCCAGCATGACCAAGCAAGCTTCTTATATCTTTGACTGTCTTTG
Organism: Camelina sativa; assembly: GCF_000633955.1. NCBI lineage: Eukaryota > Viridiplantae > Streptophyta > Magnoliopsida > Brassicales > Brassicaceae > Camelina > Camelina sativa. The sequence goes on along the minus strand of NC_025702.1, from coordinate 3,980,003 downwards.
GTGGTTGAAGCTGAACCATGACCTCAATATTTGCTTTATCAACCTCAATACCCTTCTCTGAAATCTTGTGACCAAGAACTATCCCTTCTTCAACCATGAAATGACACTTCTCCCAATTACGAACCAGATTTGTCTCTTCACATCTCCTTAAGACCCTGCTTAGGTTAGCAAGACATGAAGGGAAATAGTTTCTATAGACAGAGAAATCATCCATAAAAACTTCAACCACATCCTCAATACGATCAGAGAAAATTGACATCATGCACCTTTGAAAGGTAGCTGGAGCATTACATAGTCCAAATGGCATTCTTCTATAAGCAAAGGTACCATATGGACATGTGAAAGTTGTCTTTTCTTGATCATTAGGGTGGATTGGTATTTGGAAAAATCCAGAATATCCATCCAAGAAACAGTAATGGGTGTGATTTGCTAATCTTTCTAATATTTGATCAATAAATGGAAGGGGAAAATGATCCTTTCTAGAAGTTGAATTGAGTTTCCTATAGTCAATGCACATTCTATGTCCTGTTATGGTTCTAGTAGGAATTAACTCATCATGATCATTCTTTACCACAGTAATCCCTCCTTTTTTAGGGACACAATGCACTGGTGAAACCCAAGTACTATCAGAGATAGGATAGATCACACAAGCTCCAAGCAATTTAAGAATCTCCTTTTTTACTACTTCCTTAAGGTTTGGGTTAAGCCTTCTTTGAGGCTCAATGCTAGAGTAAGACTCATTCTCAAGGTGAATTCTATGCATGCAGAGACTAGGTGAAATTCATTTAATATCATCCAAAGAATATCCAAGAATTAGCAAATCAAGTTCTTCACCTTTCAAGTTAGCATTGACTATTACAGGATAAGTAGAGTTCTTACCTAGGAACATGTACCTTAGCCCAGATGGTAGAGGTTTAAGCTCTACCTTCGGTGCTTGTAGCTCAGACCAGTCATCTGTAAGCGTCTCTGCAGGGGGCTCGAGCTGACACTCGGTCGAGTACAGGTTCGAGTGGATGGTCGAGCTGACTGAGGCGAGTGATTATTTTAATTCGCATGCTGACTCGATCGGGTACTCGTACTGACACTCAGTCGGGCTCATGCTCGAATGGGTGGTCGAGCTCTCCGTGTTTGCTATCTGAACTGACCAGACTTCCTCCCTTAATGTTGGTAGTACCTCAAAAACCTATGGACTGTCAGATTCTCTGCATGACTCCAATATCTCCTCATAAGCTCTGGTTTCTTCGTAGATGAACCCCTCTTCTCCTTTTTTGGTCAAGACAGTCCTAAGGTGATCTGGTTCTGCTAGCTCTTCTAGCAACTCTCCTGCTAACTTGTGCATTTCTTCAACCCATAAAACTTGCTCTCCAATTGTTGGTTTCTTCATGGCTTCTACAATGTCAAATGTCATTATAAGGTCCTCTCCCATGTTGAGATCAATTTTCCCTTTCCTCACATCAATTATTGCTCCTGTTGTGGCTAGGAAAGGTCTATCCAAAATCAAAGGATCTTTTGGTTCTTCATCCATTTCCAAAACTACAAAGTCTGTTGGGACTTCCACAGTTCCCACTCTAACTGGTAAGTCCTCCAAAACTCCATGTGGTAATCTTACTGATCTATCAGCTAAGATCAAAGATATATTGCATGGTTTATACCTTGTAAACCCTAGGCGCTTAGTGACTGATAGAGGCATTAGGCTTACTGAAGCTCCTAAATCACAAAGGCATCTGCTGAAGGTCAAAGGGCCTATAGAGCAAGGTAGAGTGAAGGAACCTGGATCTCTCAACTTTTGAGGGTTCACTTGCTTTTGGATTATGGCACTACACTCATGACTAAGAATCACCATCCCTTGAACTTCTTTGATTCTCTCCATCACAGCATCTTTCAAGAATTTCTGATAAGGAGGGATCATGACAAAAACATCTATTAGAGGCATCCTAAGCTCTATCTCTCTAACTTGCTTATCAAACAAAGCCTTGTACTTTTCAACCATCTGCTTTTTAAACCTCCCTGGGAAAGGTAGTGGAGGCTTGTAAGGAGGAGGAATGAACTTGGCCTCTTTTTCCTTGGTAGCAATTGGCTTAGTCTTCTCCTGAGAAGGTACTCGATCACTCACTCGATCGGGTGAGTGCTCGAGTGGTGAGTCGAGTTCAATTGCCTCTTCAGTCTGAGTTTCTTTTTGCTGAAAACCCTCCCCAACTTACTCTTCACTGTCCTCAGTGTCTGGTTGCACTCCTTTTCGTTCTGGTAACACCCTTCCACTGTGTAGATTGATTGCATTAGCAAATTCTGTAGTTTGCATGATAGCCTTGCCCTTATGTTGGTCATTCCTTGTTGTAGTTGAACCAGCTAGGTTGCTTTCCATAGTGTCAATCTTTGCATTCATGGTGTCAAACTTCATGTTGAGATCATTGTACTGTGAAACTATCCTTTTGTGGAGCTCAGCAAACTTGTTTGCATTTTCAATCTGCCCATTTGCTTGCCCAAGTAGCATTTGTTGCATCATAGCTCTCAAATGTGGTTCTTGGCCTAGGTTAGTCTGAAACCCTAGAGGGGGACACATTGGGGCCTGAAAACCATTATGTTGCTGCTTGGGGGCATAGTTGTTCTGCTGTTGGGGCTGTTGAGGAGGATATACTTGGTCTTGTGGGTTTGCCACATTGGTACTCCTATAAGAGAGATTGTTGTTCTTGAACTGGTTGTAAGGTTTGTAGCCACCTTGGTTCTGCATATAACACAACTCAGCCAACTCATTCTCCCCAGCTTGAATTGTTGTGTCTTCTTCAGCAAGGAAGTGAATATTCTTCTGTTGACTAAGCAGAATCCTGTTCTATCATAGTCCTCATTGTAGTTCCCATCAGATTGTGCTAGGTTCTCCACTAGCTCCTATCCTTCTTCTACATTCTTATTGAGGAAGTTTCCATTGGAAGCTGTGTCCAATAGCATCCTTATCTTAGGTAGAACTCCTCTATATAAGGTACTGAGTAGAGATTCATTGCTAAAGTCATGATGTGGGCATTGAGTTTGAAAGCCTCTGAATCTCTCCCATGCCTCACAAAAGCTTTCATTATTCTTCTGTGCAAAACCAGAAATCTCATTCCTCAACCTTGTAGTTCTTGCATTAGAGAAGAACTTAGCTAAGAAGACCTTTTTGCATGCATCCCAAGTGGTGATAGTTCCTGTCGGCAAGGTCTTCTCCGACAAGTGTGCCTTATCTCCAAGGAAAAAAGGGAACAGTCTTAACTTGAAGCCATCTTCACTTACACCATTGATCTTGGTGAGGCTACAGATTCTATCAAACTCATCAAGATGGTCCAAAGGGTCTTCCATAGACAAACCATGGAATTTATTTGCTTGAATCATAGAGATCAACCCACTTTTGATCTCATAGTTATTATTAGCAACTGTTGGAGGTACAATACCAGCTCTTTGGTTGTGTGTGTTTGGTGCATCTCCTGCACCAATGTTCCTTGGTCTGAGATCTTGATTGTTTTGTTGCTCCATCAGCAACTGATTTTCTTGTTCTTGTTGGATTCTTGTTCTCTGTTGTCTTAGGTCTCGTGGTAGTCAATTGATGTGATCAAGTTACCTCTGAAGATTCTGATTTCACTTAGATCTGGTTTGCATCAACTGACTCGACTAGGTACTCAAACTGAACCTCGGTCGGGCACTGGCTCGAGTGAAGGTCGAACTGACTGAGACGAGATGACTAATTGTATCCGGGTTGTGACTCGATCAGGTACTCGAACTGCAGACGGTCGAGTGTGAGCTCGAGTTGTATGTCGAGTTGGTACCTGAGACTCAAAACAACCAAGCAGATGAAGAATTCGAATCAGTAATGTTCACAAGAGCAATATAACTTAATCTTAGACTTGTATAGATCCTAATTGTCACAAACAAACACTCAAATGGGCAACGACGCCAAATTGAAACATGTTCTTTTTGTTATGTGTGATGATTGATGATGGAGATGGATGCAAGGTGTTTCAATTACCCTTATGTAGTTGTAGCATAAAGGATGTCAAACCAAAATGAGTGTGATGCAAGCAATCAGGATGTGAATACTTATCTAAGTCAAGCCAAATATAAAGGATGTTTGTCACTAACAACCTAATGATGATTGTGAGATGTAGAATATAAAAGCTACTAAGATAAATTGATGCAAGACAGGAAATGAAATAGATGAATGCAGAATAAAAACAAGAACTCCGGATGAGCTCGATCAGGCACTCGATCGATGCACAATCGAGTGGATGGTCGAGTTGGTAAACGGATGTAAGAAACAGAGCAAATATTAAAACAGAGCAACAGTAAACAAACTACAATACTTGAACTAGGAAATCAATAAACAAAGGAAGGTCCTCAGGATAGATTCATGGGCTGGGCTTAAACTATGGTTATCTAGATTGACCATAAAACCTCAATCAATGAGCTAATCTCTAGACAATAATCTTCCAAGACAAGTTAATCCGTTCTCATGGCAATAACAATCAAGCTAAGATACTTCTTAGCCCCAGCTCTCACTGGCTATTACATATAAGAGCAGACATTAAAACCCAGATCATTACTGTCAAAAATCAAACAAAGCATCTAATCTCTTAGCATGCTCAATGATAATCTCTAGTCTTAGCCTTATCCAGCAACTTAAACATTGGTATGATGTTAAGAAGCTTGAGATCTATCCTCATCCTCTCAGTATAAGTATAGCATAGAGCTTATCTAAGCCAGAAGAGATATGCAACAAACAAGTTTGATCAACCTAAACAACCATAGCCTTTACCTATCCTAATCCATCCTCAAGACCTAAGCCACTACTCACAATCACAGAACATGATGAACAAAGTGATAAACCCAAAAATCAATGAAACTTGCATTATTAGATAGATGAGTAGAGATCTACAATATTGAAAAAGGAATCAAACTCAAATACTCAATACTTAGAAAGTTATAGAACCAACAAGTATCAAAGATTTCTTAGTTTTACAAGGTGGCTAGAGAATCTAAGGAAAAGAAAGTGCAAAAGTAAAACAATTCCCAAAAGGATAAAAACTAGTTCTAGAATATTGTACTCTAAAAATCTCCCCTTTTTGGTGGTTGCAGGGTACAAGGCTTATATAGAAAAAGGAAGGGAAACCCTAAAAATGCTAAAAGACAAAATAGGAGGGCGGCTCGGTCAACTCGACCACATGCTCGGTCGAGTGCTGGTCGAGTGGCCATCTTCTTCTGCTTCTTCCATCCGGTCGAGTCTTTCTCCGCACACGGTCGAGTGTCAAGTCGAGTGGGCGGTCGAGTGGACTTCCGGACCTTGATTCTTCAGCTCTAAATCCCTTGTTTCCTTCACTTGACAGCTTCAATCTTCTTCCGCATTCCCTCCATGCTCCTTAGGATCCAAAATCACTTGTTCATGCAAGAAACTATGCAAATGCAATGCAAACCTACTCTAATGCATAAACAGTTCTAAAGCTATACATTAATGGACAAATGTGATGGAAAATCATGCAAAAGATGTGAATATGTTAAGCGAAAACAGGGTAAAATATATGAACATCAATTTGCATTTCTAGGAATAAAATATATGGAAAAAAAATTCCTCCCTGTCCATCTTGATATCATCAAGGTATGTTGAGAACGCCTGCCAGTCATGTGGCGAAGACACCATCATCACCAAATCAGAGCAATCTGATTAGAACGCCACATTACGGTAACCATGTCTGATCATGCAACGCATAACCTAAATAAAAGTTTTGACTTCAGCGTGTAAGAGGGAAAGACTCCGTCAAAAGTTAGTAGCTCCCATACTTGGCGTCAGATCCTGAAATTGGGTGCAAACCCATCAGATGCCTGCGATGATCGCCGGCTTTTCAAGAGTCATCAACAAGCAACTATTCGTTTACTTTTGTTTATTTAATTTGGTTTTATTAAAATTAAAAATATTGATCAATTTCATTAAGGATAATACAAGGATATCACAGTAAAGATGACATAGAGACTCTATAGTGGCAGGCAAGATCAATATTTTTTAAAAACATGGCATTCCAGCAATAGATTCGAGTAGATCGACTCAAATATCGCACGAGTTAGCTTTGATCAAAATTCAACCACAACATAAATAACCACAAAACTCCAAAGACAAAAGACAATTGTTAAGTTCCAAATCTCATCCACAATGCCACTAAACGTAGTCGCATATTATTATTTATCTTGTCTACTTTTGGGGAGAATCCAATAATCTCGTCTACTTTGGTTTAAAGCTAGGTTCAGCATTAAGGCCACTTCTGTAAGCTAGTGAATCACATTTTACCCCAGAAACTCAATTTACTCATGCCTACCCAAGCTCCTGATATTTTTCTTTGTTTTAATGAGTTATTACAGACTCGTAAATACACCTTTTTTGGTCAACTTATTGACTCATAACTTTGAAAAATAAATAATTGAGAGAAATAAAATAAGTCTATCATGGCAGCCACACACATTTGTTTATGAAATTATTATAACTTATTACTAGTAATAGGGAACGCCCACGCGTTTAGACTCTAGTGGAAGATAGGCTAGTGATTTTAGTAAAATTATTGTATAGTCTTCTATTAATAAATTAACTGTAATTATTATTATACCAAAGCCGTCTTTATGAGCGTATGAATCGTTTTCTAATAATAACCTACTTGACTACGAAGGCTTGAAAGAAGAAAAAACACTTCACAAACAAAAATAATGAGTTCTTCATCTTCATCTTCCTCCTCCTCTTCTTGTTCTTCTTCTTCTCGGAGTAAATCTATGGATTCACGATATGTAATCGGACAAAAAGAAGTAACAAGAATCTTGATACTGTTTCTTGGTTTAACTGCTTCATGCCTGGTTTTATACAAAGCAGCTTATCCTCTGCAACGACTTGATCTTCACAAATTCTCTCTTATCGCTTCTCCATCTCCACCATTACCAAATATTAACGCATCAAAGATTTCTCCAGAAACAGTAAGCTCTCACCATTAATCAGATCTGATACCTACTCTGTTTCTACTCTTTATACATACTCTCCCTTGTTATAGGGTTTGAATCTGTAATTCTGAGACCAATTTTGTTGTTCTTGCAGACAAAACCAAAGCTCAGTTTCAAGGAGATTTTGGAGAACGCGTCTACCAAGAACAGGACAGTGATTATAACGACATTGAACCAAGCTTGGGCAGAACCAAACTTGGGCAGAACCAAACTCTCCGTTTGATCTTTTCTTGAAGAGTTTTCGTATCGGACAAGGAACACAACAACTGCTGAAACATATCGTAGTGGTTTGCTTGGATCCCAAGGCGTTTCAGCGATGCTCGGAACTTCATACTAATTGCTACCACATTGAAACCTCAGAAACTGATTTTTCCGGCGAGAAAGTTTACAACACTCCTGATTATCTCAAGATGATGTGGCGCAGAATCGAGCTTCTTACTGAAGTTCTTGAGATGGGTTTTAACTTCATCTTCACGGTATTGTCTTAATTTTTCTTTTTATCCTCTAAGATTCTTCTTTAATATAGAATTAATGTATTTGAAAAATGGTTTTACAATCTTTTTAATTTTTCACAATTTTGTAGTATTACTTTTTCTTCTTCTTCTTCTTCTTCTTCATTCCTCTCAGTGACTTTTTTGTATACCACCAAAATACAGACATTTTATTATTTTATTTTTAACACTTTCATAGTTACAACTTTTCCACGGCCACAACGTGGAATTCTTACCACTAAACTATCGCCACTTTTGATTCATAGTTACACCTTGAATTATAAATCAAAATTATCCTTGATTTTGTAATCATAACTAAAGATGGCTTATAAACAGTTTCTTGTGTATTTATTTGAATGTAGGACGCAGATATAATGATCCATTTCCTAGGCTATATCCAGATGGAGATTTTCAAATGGCATGTGACAGATTTTTCGGAGATCCTTTCGATTCANTATTATGGAATATTAATGGTAAATAATAAATTGAGGACAGGGGTCTTTGATGACGACATGTCAGCTTTTTTAAGAGAATGCTTCTCTTTTAATATATAACAGATATAATAAACTGTTTCTTGTGTATTCATTTGAATGTAGGACGCAGATATAATGTGGCTTAGAGATCCATTTCCTAGGCTATATCCAGATGGAGATTTTCAAATGGCATGTGACAGATTTTTCGGAGATCCGTTCGATTCGAACAATTGGGTCAATGGTGGTTTCACATACGTGAGATCAAACAACCGAAGCATTGAGTTTTACAAATTCTGGCACAAGTCTCGTCTGGATTATCCAGAGTTACATGATCAAGATGTGTTCAACAGAATCAAGCATATGCCTTTTGTCTCTGAGATTGGAATCCAAATGAGATTCTTTGATACGGTTTACTTTGGTGGGTTTTGTCAAACGAGCAGAGACATAAACTTGGTTTGCACGATGCATGCTAATTGTTGTATTGGTTTGGAGAAGAAGCTTCATGATCTGAATCTTGTCCTTGATGATTGGAGAAAGTACCTGTCTTTGTCAGAACCAGTGCAGAACACGACGTGGAGTGTTCCTATGAAGTGTTTGGAGGATTGAGCTTTTCTTCTATTATTTTTTTGAGTTTTGGATGATAGTCAATTTTAATATGAAGAGTTTATTATTGGTGCATGAAATATTGCTTAACTCTCTAATATAATCAATTTTTTTTTTGTTGGTTATATTATCTTCCAAGTTTGTAACTGTTAGTTTGTTCGAGCCGAATACCTCCTACTAGCAAGTAAAATGATCTTATGGTAATTTTTGTTTGAAATGTGAATTTTGAAGAAACTTTGTGTTGTGAAATGTTATAATTTCGATTGGTAAGATGAAAAAAAAAATCCTGAAATCGTAATGTAACTTCATAAGATTTATCAACCACGAGTATCCTTTGTGTAAGTTTTAATTTTGATTTGGGCCTAGGTTCGTTACAGTTGTTTTAACTTAGATGAGAAGGGCTCGAAACCCATGATGCCAACTGCCAAGAGAAGCACACAACACAATTGGCTTGCCAATTTGCCTGCTCTCGAGACTAAGAGTTTCTATAAATACAAATGCAAACTATAGATAATATCATCGTTCTTAGCGGTTCATCTTAGTGCTAAAGAACAAATGTGTTATGTATGATCACCTCAACTTGGTCAGACATCGAACTGAAAAAAACTTGGTTCAACTTGCTTTGAACAAACCAAATAACACAACTACCCAACAAGACAATAGTAACAATAACATTCATAATGGACATTAAACTAAGAGAACATGTTCATGTCTAGATCCAACTACCACTCACGAGCATATATTTCAACATTCATTTGATTGAAACAGTTTTTGTTCTTCTTATCTAACAACTAAAATGAAATACTGAAGACACTAAAACATATAACAACAATTTCAGTTGTTGTGTTACAAAGTCCAAAATAAAATTCATTTTTTTAATCAGATAATAAGAATATATTATGACAGCAATAACTTTGAGAAGAAAATTACGAATGAGAAATCGTTGAAATGGAAAATGGTTGAAGTAGCAATAATAAAAATAGTTTATGGATATGTGAGAATGAGGTAGAGAGTAAAGATAAACTCTCCATTTAAAAACATTTGAGGATGATGTGTCTTTGTTTACAAGAGACTAATATTAGTCTTTTTTTTTGAACAACAAGACAAATATTAGTTGTTATATGAATTTCCATCATAAAGTGTTTTAGTCGTTAAAAACCCTAGAATTTTCTCTATTATTCAATGTATTTAAAAATACCTATTAATTTTCGGACACTTTTATCTAAGAAAATAATTAACATAAGTATAAAATATTTTTAATTTCTATTTAAATAATTTATTCGACATATGTGTAGTTTGTTCAACTATTTTGAAAAAGTTTAATGGTTTGACCTCAGTATACCCAAAAAATATTGAACCATATGATTAGACGTTTGGTGCTTTTTGATTCTTGAATATGACGTTTGGTGATTTTTGTTGGAATATCCGAGGTCTAAATGACACGGATAAGCTTCGGCCTTTAGCTAATTGGCTTGCTTTTAATAAGTATACTTTTGGTGTTCTTATAGAAATCCATATAAAAGAACTAATCTCAACCATGTTATGAACCTAGCTTGTCCTGGTTGGAACTTTACCTCAAACCACAACTCTACTGATGATGGAAAGATAGTTGTCATTTGAAAAGCCCTTGCTTCAGTGTCTGTTCTTCACCAGTCAAAGCATCTGCTCACATGTGAAGTTACAATTCAAGGAGGTCATCAATTCTGTTTCACAGTTATCTATGCTCCAAACCTTAGTGATGAAAGAACTGACCTCTGGTGCGAGATTTTAAGTCTTCACCAATCTCTCCAGCTTGATGCAACTCCTTGGGTTTTATGTGGAGACTTTAATCAAATCATACACCCTGCAGAACATTCAAATCCAAATGTTAATCATCTTACCTCTCATATGTTAGAGCTAAGGGATCATCTCTTGCAGCTTGAGTTGTTCGACTTGCGGTTTCAAGGACCTCTCTTTACCTGGACAAACAAAAACCCTCTTAACCCAATAGCCAAAAATGTTGACTGTGTTCTAGTAAATAATCTCTGGCTGTATCATTACCCGGATAGTGCTGTCTCATTCCTTGCGCCTGATATATCTGAACACTCGCCTAACCTTTTAAACCTCTCTGCCCCTCTCCCCTCAGCTGGAACTAAGCCTTTCAAATTCTTCAACTTCCTAACCAAACACCCAAAATTCCTCCACACGGTTGAATCTACTTGGAATCTGGTTGGAAGCATATCTCCTCAGGCACCCTGTTTGTCAGTGTTGAGTGCTAAACAAAAATCACAAAAAAGAGTTTTAAAAACACTTTCGAGAGAAAAAATTTCTGATATCCAAAATCGAGTGCGAGAGACTAACCATTTGCTTCAATCTGTGCAGGTTCAAGCTTTGACTAACCCTTCCCCAACTATGTTCCTTCAAGAAAAACAAGTTCAAACTCAGTGGGAATTCCTAAGGCGAATAGAGGAGGCCTACTTTAGACAACGATCAAGAATCAACTGGCTGAAAGAAGGAGATTTAAACACCACTTACTTCCATCGGGTTATGCAGATGAGGAATGCGTTCAATGCTATCAGATCTTTCACTTCCCTCACAGGCTCCATCATTGATGAACCACAAGAGATGAACTGGTTGGCGGTGAATCACTTTAAGTCTCTCCTTGCTCCAGCTATTCTTAGACCAGTAATTACGCCTCCTTCTTGGTTTGGTAGACTACTTTCCTATCGTTGATCTCCTGAAGTAATTTAGGAAATGATAAGGATCCCAACTGAAGAAGAGATTAAGAGGGTAATGTTCATATTAAATGCAAATAAATCACCTGGACCAAATGGCTTCACTTCAGGTTTTTACAAAGCTGCTTGGGGGATTCTGGGAAAGGATGTAACATCCAATATCCTCAACTTCTTCATAATGGGGTTCCTTCCTACAGCGGTCAATGCCACAATCCTTGCTTTAATCCCAAAGTCGCCAGGAGCTTCGTTAATATCCGACTATCGTCCCATTTCCTGCCTCAACACTCTGTATAAGGTTGTCTCTAAGTTGCTTGTTGCTAGATTGAAGCCCATCTTCCATGATCTGGTGCAAAACAATCAAACTGCATTCATAAAAGGAAGGCTATTAGTGGAAAATACACTGTTAGCGGCTGAATAGTAAATGGTTATCAAAAACAAAATGGGCCTAAAAGAATAACTATCAAAGTGGACATCGCAAAGGCATTTGATACCGTAAGGTGGGAATTTATTTTTAGCTGTCTCAGAGGAATAGAGGTCCCAGAGATTTACCTTCGTTGGCTTAAACCGTGTGTCTGTACACCATCATTTTCGGTGGGTTTTAATGGCCATGTTCATGGTTACTTCAAGGGAGCAAGGGGACTGCACCAAGGGGATCCTATTTCCCCCTACCTATTTGTTTTGGCTATGAACTGCCTCTCCGTTTGTCTAGATAAAGCTGCAGAACAAGGAAAAATGCAGTATCATCATCGCTGTTCAGAAATAAAACTGACTCACTTATGTTTTGCAGATGACTTACTGATTTTCATTGATGGCTCGGCCTCCTCATTACAGAATGTCATCCAAGTACTCAAAGATTTTGAAGCAGTGTCAGGGTTAGCGATAAGCCTTCCTAAGACTACCTTTTTCACATCAGGATTATCTTAGCCTGAAATAGATCACATAGCAGCCACTACGGGAATTAGTCACAACCAACTTCCAATAAGATATCTTGGATTGCCTCTATGCACAAAAAAACTTACCATTCTTGACTGTGCTCCATTGCTTTAGAAAGTAAAAGGTCGCTGCACTGCTTGGTCAACGAAATCTCTCTCGTTTGCTGGAAGGCTCCAAATGTTAAACTCTGTTATTGCTGGCATATCTAACTTCTGGTGCTCAGGGTTTGTCCTGCCAAAAAAGGTTATTAAACAGTTAAACTCACTCTCAAGTGCTTTTTTACGGAAGGGAAAGATAGATGGACATCACTCAGCTCGTGTCGCATGGGAAACAGTCATTCGGGAAAAGAAGGAGGGAGGTTTAGGCTTAAGAGATTTACTTTTATGGAACAAAGCTTGCATGGTCAAGCTCATCTGGTTGCTCTTTTTTAGGTCTGGCTCGGTTTGGGTAGCTTGGTTTCGGAAAGAGATTTTATCTAATGACATGAGTTCCTTCTGGACTCGCAAGCCTAGCAACTGTTTCTCCTGGTTAACAAATAAATTGCTACAGATTAGAGAAGTTGCTTACCCGTGGATCAAAATCAAACTAGGCAATGACAAATCATTTCAATTTTGGACAGACAATTGGAGTCGGTTAGGAAAGATGTGGACTTACCTTGAAAGTGATGGGCTCTATCAAGTTGGTATTCGTCGGGGCACTCTACTAGCTGACCTTTAGAGACGAGGAGCTTGGAAACTTCCCCGTGCAAGATCAGAAGCTCAAGTCAATGTTCACACTGAACTCTCTATGATTTCTTTATCAGACGAGAAGTTGACTCTTACCATTGGTGGATCGATGATCAACATAAGGACCGGCACAACACTGGCAGTATATGTTCTGCCCTTAGAGAAGCATTCCTCACTGCTCCCTGGCATACCATCGTGTGGTTCTCAGGAAGAATCCCAAAGCACAAATTCCTAACTTGGCTTTTTGTGTTGGATCGTTGTCCAACAAGGGATCGTCTTTTGAAATGGGGTCTACAAGTAGATCCCTCTTGTTTGCTCTGCGCCTCCATGCCTGAGTCGCGTGATCACATCTTCTTTGAGTGTCCTTTTAGCTGGTCGATCTGGTTGGTTGTTGCTAGGAGATGCGCTTACGTTCCCTCAGATTCATGGTCTCAGTCCATTGAATCCCTTACACGATATAGTGGTCCCCGGGTGGCTAAGAAACTTCTACTTATTGCTTGGCAGTCAGTACTTTACACGATCTGGACTGAGAGAAACCACCGACTGCACCAGAACTCTTTCAAATCGGCGGATTTCCTTCTTCGTCAAATCGATTTCACCGTTCGAAACAGAGCTTCAAGTTTCCATGATAGTAACCCTGACCTCTCCTTGTCTCTACTACATCTCTGGTTTTCTGCAGCATAAACTTCAACGGCATCTGAGTAAGGAACCCTAATCTCAGATGCGATCTCTTCAACTTTCTCTCTCTCACTGATTGATTCGTACACCCTCATTGAAGATGGGTTAGGTGGTTAAACTCCCAACCGTATTTCTGGTTCGATTCTAATTCTATGGTCACATCTCAATTACTGGTTCAGTTCTGGTTCAGTTCTGTTTCTCTAACTATATGGGTTTGTTTTGTTTGTGGGTTTTTCTGTATTTGGGCTTACGTTTGGGCCAATAGCCTTGTAAACTTTTATTTTCTCTTTTTTAAGTTTAATTGAATGTCTTTTAACAAAAAAAAATATGACTTCAACATTGGTCATGCCTAGATCCTACCATCCACGATGAATGTTTATGAAAGCGCTAGATAATATGTGTATGTCGATAATAATAATCCAACATTTATCACCTAGAATACTTAATTGTTAGTTAAAAGATATTAAGAAGATTAGACGTTTACAATATAATATTATTAATAAATTATATATAAATATTTATTAGAAACATAAAAAATATTAAATTGTAAAAAGAAATTCATTTCATTCATTCTGAATGTTTGTATGTAGAATATATGAAGTAGAAAATTAAAATGATTATAGTAAAACCTCTATAAATTAATAAAATTGGGACCATGAATTTTTTTTAATTTGATAAAGCTTTTAATTTATCGATAAATTAATAATTATTAATTAATGAAGAGATTTTTGTCATTTTCATTATTTTAAAAATTTTATATTACAAAATAAGAGACTTTTGTTATGATTCACATTTTTATAGAATTTTCTTAATTTATAATCTTGATTATCGTAATATGATTGATGTTAATAGTTTGTTTAATTATCCAGATGAAAATGATAAATGGTAGAAGTTTAGAGTTTAAAACAAAAAGGTTGTTACTATCTTTAATGCTAATGATAGAGTCAAAAAATATATTGCGGTGCCTTTAGAACCAATTACATGTATAAAACAATTATCGCATCTAATACTATCTTCCATTTTTGGATGACCCTCACACGTATGCAATCTTTGTACGTGTGACACACTCCTTGCAATGATGTCATGTAAACCACCAAACCTTTACCTCCATACAACACCAAAAAAGTTAATATAAGAAAAAAAATTAGAGATGAACTCTAACTATAATGCAAATTCAAGAATATACAAACAATAATATAGTTGTATTTCACTAAATTTATATAAATATATATATATATTTAGTTTATATTATTATTAATATATAATATTGTTGAGACTATATTTTTACATAAAATTTCTAAAATATTAATATTTTATTATTTTATCGAATTGTATTATTTTTTATACTGATTTAATTTAAGACTGAAAAATTTATTAATTTATAATAAATATTAATTAATAATAAATATTAATTTAAAAAATATTAATCTATAGATGTTCCACATGGAAACGAGGCTTATATACAATAATTTTAGGATGTTGAGGCCGGTTGTCTAGACGCCTACACCGTTTTTTAAAACACTGCCCACGAGAAAAGTCTAGAACATATCAGCAATTTCAGCTATTGTGTTACAAAATCCGAAATATAATAACTTATTTTTTATTTAAAATCAGAAAAATAAAAATAATAATTATGACAGCAATCACTTTCAAAAGGCTTAGCTCAAAATGAATCCCAAATATATGATCCTAATGTCAATCACAAGTAACCTTAAGTTCGGCCCAAATACCTGATGGTCCATATCCCTACTGTTAATTAAATAACTAAATAAATATGTTTTGAGTAAAAAAAAAAATTGTGAGTCAAAAAAGGAACAGTAATTTAAGGTTATTTACGTCAAAGAAAAAGAGAATCTAAAATAAACGATTAAGATTATTAGATTTTTTTTTATGTTCTGCCTGGCGGCGTTTTAAAACATGAGATTTGATTTATTTTTAACTTTATCCTATAATAAAAACTAAAAAGCTCACTCTCGTATCTAATCGAATTTAACTAAAACAAGCTAAAAACAAATTTACACACAAACTGAGAGGGCAAAACAAAAAAGGGAGAAGATCAAAGTAGAAAGGGGAAGAAAACTAAGCTTAAGTAAGACAAAAATCTCGAAGATCCATGGCGGAGGATTCTGTATCTGTCTCGATGGATCGCACCTTGTTGTGTAAGAAGAACAAGGGGGTCCGAACCGAACCGAAACGGTGCAAGGAAGCAAGCAAAGCAAAAAAAAAGGCAAGAAGATCTTTTTAGGTGTGTGAGAGAGAGAGAGGGGGACACGTGTCGGGAAAGGAGAGGTAGAGAGGTCACTCTCCGTTCCCGGTTCTTTCTGTCTCGTGCGGTGCGTTGTTTGTTGGTTTTGGTTGGTTGCCATGTCAGAGTCCGTTCCCCTATGAGCCCGGCGAATCCGAATCATATGCCTTTCTTTTCGCCATGTCTCTCTCTCTCTCTATCTAACCCCAAACCCCATCTCCAAAGACTTGACCTCTCTCTCTCTCTCTCTCTCTAATTTATTTATCGTTTCGCGTGTCGCCCTCTTCTTCTTCTCTCTCTCTCTCTTTCTCATCATCTCTCTCTTTCGTACCTCTCTCTCTCTCTCTCTTGTTCGAGGCCGTGCCCTAGAAGCCCCCCTTTCCCTTTCTCCAGGACTTCAATCCCTAATCGCCGGATTTCGCTCGTTCCTTAGATCATCGGAGGACTCTTTTTTTACTTTTCTCTATTCCGATTTCAGATTCCCAGATTTGTAAGTTGTTTCCTCTCCTTTCTGGGTAAATCTCTTCTTTTTTGTTTTTGTTTGTGATTTGGATGTTTGGTTTAGGGGTTTTGTCAGGTTAATGCTGGTTTGATTAATTACTGATTTAGTGTGATTTTGTTTTTTTTTTTTTTTAATTGTCTTTGTTTCTAGGTGAATTGTCCTGGTTTTTACTGCCAATGTGTCTTGTTTTTTTTTTTTGCTACTTTAATTTCTTTCAAATGGTTTGTGTTTGAATTCATGTTTCGAAAGCCTGTGTTTACTTGACTATGTTCTGGCTAAGTTAGATAGAATTCCACACTAGTGTGGATCATCATTGATCTATGTTTAAAAAACTAGTGAATTTTGCCCTAGACATAAGCTCTAGGGCTGTATAAGACACCGTATTTTGCACTAGAGGAATGTAATATAGTATGATCGTAATTTAAGTATTATTCTCCAAGTAGTGAAGGAACAAATCGTTATTAGATTAGATTACTTACTAGGTTTGTGTATCATCTTTAATTAAGACTGTTGATTACGGATGGTGATACTTCTCTAATGTTGTAGATTTACTTACCGGATATCATTTAGTTTCTTAGCTTCTATATCTTATATTATGATTGAATGAAGCTGTTTGATTTCATATCTATGTGAAAGTGAATTAAATTGTGGTTACAGGTCGGTACACTATGCTTTTTTTCCGTTGTGCATTACATTTTTAGATCAGAAAAAGGCTCAGTTCCACATCTTCAATTTATGGTTCATATGACTATCGAGTTGCACGCCATTGCTGTCTGTTTGATGATGCTGCATATTTGATTTGAGTGGACTTCATTTTGTCTTGTCACGTTATTGTTCAGTGTTTCTGAGCATTTTCCTTACTCGTTGTTGTTTTGTTGTTTCAGTGTCTCTTGATCTTAGATTATGGTTTGCCTAACTCGTTGTTCTTTTGTAATGTGAGTGTGGCAACAGATTTACACATGACGGTGTATCCGGTTCTCTATCAAGCATATGGTATGAAAAGAGAAATAGAAGATGAAAGATTCAGGCAGTGAAATGATTAATAGAGATTGGGTTATGAAGCAGAAACGAAGAAAGCTTCCGTCTATACTGGATTTATTAGACCAAAAAGTGGAAAGTTCAGTGGCTTTCGAGTCTCCGGAATACAATTCTTCCGCTAAACCAACTAAGCATCGGCTTAGGACTGATTCAACTCCTGAAAGGAACTCCTCTAAGAGGAAAGGAAATGATGGGGTAACTTCATTTTATCTTTCTGTTTTTTTTTTTTTTAAGTTGTTCACCTCATTTATATATGGTTTTGTTCTTTTATTAAATTTTTTTTTCTTTTACAGAATTATTTTGAATGTGTGATCTGTGATCTTGGTGGTGATTTACTGTGTTGTGATAGTTGTCCTAGGACTTATCATACCGAATGCCTCACTCCACCTCTTAAGGTAAACGATCTTTTTTATTCCATGTGTCCTTCGTAGTTGTGGATTCGCATTACTCAAATTTGGGAAACTTATCTTACTCCTTATCTTGTATCCTCTAGCGGATTCCAAATGGCAAGTGGATCTGCCCTAAATGTTCCCCTAACACTGAAGCACTCAAGCCTGTCAATCGTTTAGATGCGATTGCTAAGCGAGCAAGAACGAAAACCACGAAAAGAAATTCTCAAGCCGGACCAAAGTGCGAGAGAGCTTCTCAGATTTATTGCAGTTCTATAATCTCTGGAGAACAATCTTCAGAGAAAGGGAAATCTGTATCGGCTGAAGAGAGCAAATCCATAGGAAAGGAAGTTTATTCGTCCCCAATGGATGGTTGTTCAACTGCTGAGCTTGGTCATGCATCTGCGGATGACCGACCTAATTCACCTTCTCACGGAGAAGGTGATATGGGAAAACCTGCAGATCTCTCTGAATCTAAACTATCAGATACAGAGAGAAATCATGAAGCACCCGTGGAGAAGTTGGAACATGCTTTCAGCGAGATTGTGGAAAACAAGACAATTGCTGAAGTGGAGACTGGAAAAGGTAAAAGGAAAAAACGAAAGCGTGAATTAAATGATGGGGAAAGTGTTGAGAGGTTAAAGACTGATAAGAAACGCTCGAAGAAAAGTTTTTCCAAAGTGGGTTCTTCTCAGAGTACCAAATCACCGGAGTCTTCGAAAAAAAAGAAAAAGAAAAATCGCGTGACTTTAAGATCCTTGTCCAAATCTCAGTCCAAGACGGAAATACCAGAAAAAGTGAAGGTATGTTTTCATAATCATTATAGATTTTAGATTTTGTAGACATTTGACTATGCTTATAATAGGGGAATGTAGTGTAAGAAACCTTGTTGCATCACGTTTTTTTTCGTAAGTGGGTCGTAGCACTAAATATATAATAATAATAAATGATTACAGAGATCAGAGATTTGGTAGAGTTACAAGATTCAGAATCGTTTCAAGCTAGTTTTTCTGTCACTCTGTATTTAATGTTGAGTATCTTCTGCATTAATATAAAGATACTTGGTCAATTTGCACGTAGTTTTTCCTGTTCTGCCCTGAAGATTGTGGCTCTCGTGAATTGTGATTTTAAGTTCTTACATAACCAGTGTGACATTTTGTTCTGTTTAACAACAACTGGTTATTCTCCGCAAACTCAAAATTGTTTACATTTAGTAGAGTGGTTTCTCACAACTAGTTACGATACATGTGACTATACCTCTGTTTTGGCAGATGATATGTGGGTATCTCTTTTTAACTGCAGGAGCTTGGAATGTTTTTTCATTAGAGTTGAAATTTCTTACAAACCATGTTTGATGGTCCTATTGATTTCATTATATATTCATTGCTGTTCTTGTATGATCTTTCATTTAGTATATGTTCTTATCCACTTATCCTTACTAATGCAGAAGCTTTCCAAGGAGGAACGTCGTGCAATACGTCGCACAAAGAAATCTTCTAGTTATTTGGATGATAAAACCTCTCCTCCTGCTGGAAACCTCCAGGTATCTATCCTTGTTTCACTGCCATCAGAAATATTTCTTGTTCCTTCAGAATTGTCTATTATAATGCGCCTTCTTCATTTCTGGTGACTCATGTGTTGCTCATGCTTGTTAATATATGTTTTCATTCTTTTCTTTGTGGTTTCCTGACAGGTTGATCGCATTTTAGGATGCCGAATCCAAGGTCTGACTAAGACCTCACTGTGTAGTGGTATTTCAGATGACTTGTGTTTTGATAATTTACAAGCTAATGACCAGCGGGATAGCTCTGTACACAATACAAATGCTGAATTATTAGTTGCCGAGGACAGAACAGAATCTTCTTCTGAGACAGGTAAAAGTTCCAGGGATTCACATCTGAAGGAGAAAGATATGGACGAATCTGCTTTAGGTACAGAGGGTATGGATGAGGGGAAAGAAGAGATGCTTTCAGAAGACAATTCTGATGCCACAATTAGTAGACATGTGGATAATGAAGATACAAAAGTTAGTGGAACACCTGTATCTGTTGAGAGAGAATTACTTGAAGAAGCACATCAGGAAACAGGGGAAAAATGCACTGTGGCTGGGGAAGAAGTTGAGGAGCCTGTAGCTGCTCAAACTTTAGATCTTATTGGCGAGACTGTGTCATATGAGTTTCTTGTTAAATGGGTGGGAAAATCTAATATTCATAATACTTGGATTTCCGAGGCGGAGCTAAAAGGTCTTGCTAAAAGAAAACTAGAGAACTACAAATCAAAGTACGGAACAACTGTAATAAATATCTGTGAAGATAAATGGAAACAGCCTCAGCGAATAGTTGCTCTTCGGGTTTCCGAAGACGGTAACCAAGAAGCTTACGTGAAGTGGACTGGCTTAGCTTATGATGAATGCACGTGGGAGAGCGTGGAGGAGCCTATTCTTAAAAGTTCATCCCATTTGATAAATCTATTTCATCAGTATGAGCAGAAAACATTGGAAAGGAATAGTAAGGGTAATCCCACAAGGGAAAGGGGTGAAGGTCAGCAAAGTGAAATTGTTACCCTCACAGAACAACCTCAAGAGCTCAGAGGGGGTGCTTTATTTCCTCATCAGCTTGAGGCCTTGAATTGGCTGCGTAGATGCTGGCATAAATCGAAAAATGTAATACTTGCTGATGAGATGGGGCTTGGAAAAACAGTGTCTGCTAGTGCATTTCTCTCCTCTCTTTATTTTGAATTTGGAGTTGCAAGACCTTGTTTAGTCTTGGTTCCACTTTCAACAATGCCAAACTGGCTATCCGAGTTTTCTCTTTGGGCTCCACTCCTTAATGTTGTCGAGTATCATGGAAGCGCAAAAGGACGAGCCATCATTCGAGACTTTGAGTGGCATGCTAAGAATCTTACTGGGACGACCAAGAAGCCGACATCCTACAAGTTCAATGTCCTTTTAACTACTTATGAAATGGTTCTGGCTGACTCATCTCATCTACGTGGAGTTCCATGGGAAGTTCTTGTGGTTGATGAAGGGCATCGTCTAAAGAATTCGGAAAGTAAGCTGTTTAGCTTGCTCAACACATTCTCTTTTCAACACCGTGTGCTTTTGACTGGCACCCCTCTTCAGAATAACATTGGTGAGATGTATAATCTGCTCAACTTCTTGCAACCATATTCATTCCCTTCTTTGTCTTCTTTTGAGGAGAGGTTCCATGATTTGACAAGTGCTGAGAAAGTAGAGGAACTGAAGAAACTTGTTGCTCCTCATATGCTTCGTCGTCTTAAAAAAGATGCCATGCAGAATATTCCTCCAAAGACTGAGAGGATGGTCCCTGTCGAGTTGACTTCAATCCAGGCGGAATATTATCGTGCAATGCTAACTAAGAACTATCAGATACTACGAAATATCGGGAAAGGGGTAGCGCAACAATCAATGCTTAACATAGTGATGCAGTTGAGAAAGGTGTGTAATCACCCATATCTCATACCAGGTACGGAGCCGGAGTCTGGGTCATTGGAGTTTCTTCATGATATGAGAATAAAAGCGTCAGCCAAGTTGACTCTGTTGCACTCCATGCTTAAGGTGCTACAGAAGGAAGGCCATAGAGTTCTGATATTTTCACAGATGACAAAGCTTCTAGACATTCTGGAGGACTACCTGAATATAGAATTTGGGCCTAAGACATTTGAAAGGGTGGATGGTTCTGTTGCTGTAGCTGATCGTCAGGCAGCTATAGCACGTTTCAACCAAGACAAAAATCGGTTTGTTTTTCTGTTATCAACACGTGCCTGTGGTCTTGGTATCAATCTGGCAACGGCTGATACTGTTATTATCTATGACTCTGATTTCAACCCTCACGCTGATATCCAAGCTATGAATAGAGCTCATCGAATCGGACAATCCAAACGACTTTTGGTGTACAGACTTGTCGTCCGGGCCAGTGTTGAAGAGCGCATTTTGCAGCTGGCGAAGAAGAAGTTGATGCTCGATCAGCTTTTTGTAAACAAGTCTGGATCCCAGAAGGAATTTGAAGATATTCTACGCTGGGGGACTGAACAACTTTTCAACGACTCTGCTGGTGAGAATAAGAAAGATACATCTGAAAGTAATGGGAACTTAGATGTAATCATGGATTTAGAAAGTAAAAGTAGGAAAAAAGGTGGTGGCCTCGGAGATGTTTATCAAGACAAATGTACAGAAGGAAATGGGAAGATTGTTTGGGATGAGATTGCAATTATGAAATTGCTTGACCGGTCAAATATTCAAACGGTCTCCACGGATGCTGCTGATACTGAGTTGGAAAATGATATGCTCGGCTCCGTAAAGGTGAGGTATCATATTCATATGTTATTCTTGCTAAATGACATGTTAATCAATTTTACATTCATACAAAATAAAAAAGACATGTTAATATGCACCTTTTCTAGTCATTACTGATATGCACTATTAGGTTTCCAGATGCGAGTTTTTCTTTTAGCTATATAAAGAGGAACAGTAAGATAGGCTCTCTATATTGACTTACTCTTGTATTACCTGAAGGCTGTTCTAGGTTGCTTTAAACTACAAAGTAGAATTGCCTCCTCTTAATGCCTTATATATTTCGTCTCTAGCAGCCTGTGGAATGGAACGAGGAAATAGCGGAAGAACAAGTTGAAGCTGAATCACCTGCTCTGGTGACTGATGATGCTGATGAACAGAGTTCAGAGAGGAAAGATGATGATGTAGTAAATTGTACTGAGGAAAATGAATGGGACAGGCTTCTGCGTATGAGGTTGGAGTTTCCTCTTGCTCCAAATTAGGCGGCTTAGCTCTGTTATTTGCTTCGGTCCAAATGATGTTTTTACTACATATTAACTTGTTAGCTGATTTTTATACGGAAAACTGTATTTGTAGATGGGAGAAATATCAGAGCGAGGAAGAAGCAGCGCTTGGTAGAGGGAAGCGTTTAAGAAAGGCTGTTTCATACAGGGAAGCATATGCCCCACATACCAGTGGACCTGTAACTGAGGTAACCGTTGTACTCTACTCCTAAAACATCTTTTGGTGGCTATGAGTACCCTTGTCGTGACAATTACCAGTATACCTAATTTATAACTATCGCAGAGTGGCGGTGAAGATGAGAAAGAACCAGAACCAGAACTTAAGAAGGAATATACACCTGCAGGGCGAGCCTTAAAAGAAAAGTTGTAAGTTTTTGTTCTAAGTCCATTCACTGTTCGATATTTTCTAGGTTGATAATAGTGAAGTTGGAAAAAATTTGTACCTTTTGCATATATTTAGATACATTCACGTCTTCTTCCCAGATAAATTATACTTACAAATAATGATTTTTCCTGATGAGAAGACAAAAGAACATTCTTTAGCAAAATCGTTGTGTGTCAATTTGGTTAAGAAGAAATCGGATTTGTCATATTAATTTGTGGGTGAAGTAAAACATGTAGCTCCTTATCATGCTTATTTCAAGATCTTGAATAGCAGTATCTTTGTTTTCTGCAAAACAGTACCAAGCTGCGAGAAAGGCAAAAGAACCTTCTTGCAAAAAGGAATTCTGTTGAAGATTCTTTTCCCAATGGCAATGAGGATCAGGTAACTGAAGCAGCTAATCAGGACGAAGAAAGCCCGACATCAATGGACTTGGAAGATAGCAAAGCCAGCCAGCAATGTGATGCACAGAAAAGAAAAGCCAGTTCTTCAGATCCTAGACCAGAACTTCCAATCCAGCATCATCATGGCGCAGAATGTCTGCCACCTTTACCCCCAAACAACCTGCCAGTTCTTGGACTGTGTGCTCCTAATTTTACTCATTCTGAATCCTCCCGGAGAAATATCAGGACCCCATATTCAGGTAGTAGACAGAACAGAACCATAACAGGACCCCATTTTCCTTTCAATCTACCCCAAACATCAAACATGGTTGAGAGGGAAGCAAATGATCAGGAACCTTCTATGAGTAGACTAAAACCACAGAACGTAAAGGAAGAACCTCATCAGCAGCCTCCTAGTAATATGGATGGTTGGCTTCCACATCGTCAGGTATTCCCCTCCCTCCTATACATATATAAATCATAAACATATTCTATACTTATATGTGGGTTATAACTTGTGAACATTGCAGTTTTCTCCATCAGGGGATTTTGAGCGTCCCCGAAGTTCTGGTGCTGCTTTGACTGATTTCCAGGAGAAGTTTCCGCTACTTAACCTTCCTTTTGATGATAAGCTGCTTCCTCGATTTCCATTTCAGCCGAGAACCATGGGAGCATCGCATCAAGACATCATGACCAGTCTTTCAATGAGGAAAAGATTTGAAGCTACCGGTCATTCTATGCAAGACCTATTTGGCGTACCATCAATGCCATTTCTACCCAATATGAAAATCCCTTCTATGGATCCACCTGTCTTTAACCAACAAGAGAAGGAATTACCGCCTTTGGGTTTGGATCAGTTTCCATCAGCTCTTCAATCTATTCCGGAGAACCATCGCAAGGTGCTGGAGAATATAATGCTAAGAACTGGTTCTGGAATTGGACACTTACAGAAAAAGAAGACAAGAGTAGATGCGTGGTCTGAGGATGAACTAGATTCTCTCTGGATTGGGATTCGCAGACATGGGTATGGAAACTGGGAGACAATTCTTAGAGATCCAAGGCTAAAGTTTTCGAAGTTTAAAACACCAGAGTACTTGGCAGCAAGGTGGGAAGAAGAGCAACGTAAATTCTTGGATAGTCTTTCATCTCTGCCATCTAAATCAAGCAGAACTGATAAGTCCACCAAATCTTCCTTGTTTCCTGGTCTTCCCCAAGGAATAATGAATCGGGCTTTGCATGGAACTAGATATGCCACTCCTCCAAGGTTCCAATCCCACCTCACAGATATAAAACTCGGATTCAGTGATCTAGCATCTCCCCTTCCGTTATTTGAACCATCTGATCACCTGGGATTTCGAGGTGAGCCTTTTCCTCACATTGCAAATCTGTGCACTGACAATCTTCCTGGTGATCCTTCTGCTGGGACATCTGAACGACCAGGGACATCGACAAATATTCCCAATGAGAAGCCTTTTCCACTCAACTCTCTTGGAATGGGCAACTTAGGTTCATTGGGTTTGGACAGTTTAAGTTCCTTAAACAGCCAGAGAGCTGATGAAAAACGGGATGCTATTAAGCGTGGGAAACTACCCTTGTTTCTAGATATGCCGTTACCTCCAATGTTTGATTCAAGCAACAACGTGTTCTTGGGAAGATCAGCCAATCAATCTTTCCTTAATCCGAATCGAGGGTTGAATCTCTCCAATCCTATGGGGAAAGACATATTGGGAATGAGCTCTTCAGAGAACAAGCTACCTCATTGGTTACGGGATGTTGTGACTGTTCCTACAGTGAAGTCACCTGAACCACCCACTCTACCTCCAACTGTGTCAGCTATAGCGCAATCAGTCCGCGTTTTATATGGTGAAGATTCAACCACCATTCCACCGTTTGTGATCCCAGAGCCGCCGCCTCCTGCTCCTAGAGATCCAAGACACAGTCTGCGTAAGAAAAGGAAACGTAAATTGCATCCATTGAGTCAAAAGACTACAGACATTGGTAGAAGCAGCCACAATGCTGTAGAAAGCAGCTCTCAAGGCAATCCACTAACATCATCTACTCCTCCCTTGCCTCCACCTTCTCTATTGGGTGAAACTTCAGGCTCTTCCCAACCCAATTTACCTCCTCACAACCTAAGCAGCACAGAACCACAGTCCTCTGAGTCAATCAGATTACCACCACCTGAAGAAGATACTTTCATAGCAGCAACGCCATCTGAAGCACCAGGACCTAGTCTAGAGGGAATCACTGGTACGACGAAGTCAATCTCGCTAGAGAGCAAAAGCTCTGAACTTAAATCTACCAACCAATGTGGAGACTTAGATCCAGAAACTGATGAGAAAATGGAGTCTGATCGAACCCCGCTTCATTCAGATAAACCTTTAGATGAGAAACAAGAATCTGAAAATGCATTGAACAAGCAGTGTGAGCCCATAGAGGCTGAAAGTCAAAACACCAATGCAGAGGAAGAAGAAGAATCCATGAAGATGGTTTCTGATAATTCTCCTGGTGAAGAATGAAACCTTCGATCAGATTGCAATGAAATTACCAGTGTTGCTTTTTTTTTTTTAGGTCTTTGTAATCGAAACTTCACTGCTATTAAGTATTAAGTTTTGTAGGTATGACGCAAATCAGTGAAGAAGCAGTATATGTATTTGAGACTACATTTTTATCTTTGGTTAAATTCTATTTGATTGTAAAGCTTGTGTAAGAGAATTTAGTGATCTAACTGGTTGTTTGGATTGTGTAAACCAGACACTTTAGATTGTAATGCTTAGTGGAAGAGATCTTTAATTCTTGCTGTTGGAATTTCAATTCCGGTTTAGCAGATTTTTCTTAACCAGATTATGTTTGTTCTATTTCTAGCCTCTTTGACTGGTATGTTTTAGACTTCAGCTTTATACTTGTACAACTGGTTTGAATCTTAACCAAGTGGAGTGTATATCAGTTTGAAAAGACTCTGGATAGTATAGAAGGTTCCTTTTTCACCTGACATTTAAATATGCTTTAGTGACAACAAATCCCACAATTTGATTGTAGTTGGAGACATTATTAATGGTGATGTTTGGTCAAAAAATAACCAACTCAAGAAACTGACTCATTAACACTAAAACCAACTCTCTCGTTAGCTCAACTAAACTTTGATCTTTGTTCAACTAAACATCATTTGTCTTCTGAGGAACTTACTAAATTAACCCTGACAATGTTCAACGACTTCTTGACTTTTGTGTTAACCTAGTTTGCGTTTAATTTAATCTAATGCATAAACAAGTAAACAACACAGGTGAGAAACAAAATTAACAGACACACTAATGCATGTATATTTAATTAAATATGTGAGTTTGGAATAATGCGCGGGATTGGCTTTTAAGACATTAGGCATCGACAGGGCCGGCCCAGTGAAATTTGTGGCCCAATACAAAACAATTACTTTTTAATGGATTTTATAGATAAAAAAATAAAATTGAAACTAAATCTTAAAATTTCGGAAAATGAGACCTATTTTTGTAATAAAAAAGTAGATAAATTTAAAACTTGAGGCCAAATCTATAACTTTCATAAAATTGATGCCTATTTTTGCAGTAAAAATATTTTTTGAGATCTATTTTTGTTACTAAAAATCTCAGAAAATATGGAGGCCCAACACCTATGTATCATAAGAATGGGTGAAAGGCCGGGCCTGGGCATCGACACCACCTTTTAGGCTTTTTTTTTTCTGGTTATGGATGCGATATACCTAATACCTAATTTCTTTGACATGATTATACTTAAAACATTATTTGCATTCTGACTTACGAAAATGTAACACTATTATTGTATGTTTATGTAATTAAACTCGTTTTTTAGTTATAAAAGATGCACACGAGAGATTATAAAGGCAATTTGAAGTGAATATTATTACGTTTGGTTGGTAGGTGGTGGGTCATGTACCAAACAATGCTTTTGAATGCGTGTTTTATAATTTATGGCCTTAGAAAATTTATTTTGTTGATTGATAACTTTTTATCATTCCATGAACATGTATTGCAACTACGTGAGAATTGTTTTCAGAAAAAGAGGAAAAGTGTAGAAAACGAAAAGATAACAATGATGTATAAAAAGATTACATAACTGATGTCTTTGTTATTAATAAAATACTTTGTTGGTGTCTTTTTTTGTTGATATACTAGTTTTATTTTGTTTTGTACTATACAATTTGCGATTACTTCCCTTGGGAAGATATATGTACTATACAAATTAGGTTTTAAGGAATCATAAATTGTTTTTAAGGTTACTTAAACTATACGTATTAAACTTTTTTTTTTTTGAACAAAAAATTATAGGATGAATTAGGTGAGTGACCAAAATAAAATAAAATATAGAAGAATATAGCAGTATAATTTAAAAAATTAGGAAAATAGGATTAAGGTAGAATAAAATTACCAATTTAGTGTTTGTGGTAGGGGAGGGCATTGGAAGCTGTTGATCGGAGGTGGTGGCTGGTGACCGGAGACCGACGGCCGCCGGAGTTCGCCAGAAAATGTTGCCGGAAAAGGTAGTTGGAGGTCACCGGAAAAGGTGGTTGGAGATTGCCGGAAAAGGTGGCCAGAGATCGCCAGAAAAAGTGGCCGGAGGTCGAGTTCATCGGAGGTTGGAGGTGGCCGGAGTTCGCCGAAAGTTAGAGGTCGCCGGTGGCCAGAGTTCGTTGGAGGTCAGAGGTCATCGGAGGTGACGATCGGTAGTCGGCGGTGGTGGTGGCTAAAGGAAAATTAAATCTTAGAAGATTGTATATTGAGAATCCAAGTGGTGATGATAATAAAGAGGTGGAGGTGGTGGTGGTAGCAAAGAGGTAAGGTGGTGGGGTGGTGACATAGAAGTAAAGGTGAAAATGCTATAGAAGATTAAAATAGTATATATTATAGAATATATAGGGTATATTAACTTTTAATGGTTAGAGTAGTTATTTCTTGAATTAATAGTCATACAATACAATTCCCCAAAATTATACGTATTAAACAAAAACAAAAAAAAAATACGTTTAGGTCAAAGCTTACCTCTTGACCATTTTTAAAGTTTTATAAGTGGAAGGTTCTATTGTTATCTTTGTCTTTATTTTTCTTGTTATTTTATTTGTTTGTAGAAAGCAAATGATGTAGACAGAGAGAAAGTATATTTGGTGTATTAGCTTTTGATCAGTGGAGTGGAAGTCACCATTCCAACAAAAGATAAAGTAAAATAATACTATTTCAAAGTTACATGCTTTTCAGTATTTCAGAAACTTTGGTTAAAAATTCAATATTTAGATCATAGCAAAAGGAAAAACAAAGAAGAGAATAGATAAACATCATTAGAAATTTGATTTTGGATATATAATGGATAACAAAAAAAGATAGCTATATTTTTTCTACCTATAATATGCATATCAACCAAATGATACATTGTTTTTTTAATTAGATTATAATTTTGATTTGAAATCGGTTCACTCAAATTCATGTTTTGAAAATATTCATATAATTTTCTATAAATTAATAATGTTGGGATCATGATAGTTTGTAAATTTCTAGTGATATTAATATTTTATAAATTAATTTTTATAATTTTAGAGTATATATTAGAAGTATTAGTTATAGAGGTACTTTTTGGTTATTAAAATTCTTAAAACATATGATTTAAGACAATTTTACAAAATTATGATTAGTCTTTTGGATGTTATAAAATTTACAGTTTTGAAATTCAAATTTTAATATATAGAAGAAAAACAACAAGTGCAATAGATAAATTCACTTATATGCATGATATAGATAAATTAAAATTTATGACTAGTGACCACAACTCTTATATTTTAACCATCAATAAAACTATTAAAATGGGAATAAATAAACTGAAAAATTAAAGAAAAATTTGGTTATTTTTATGACATGTTATAGAGATGATATCGATTTAGGCACGAAAAAGTTATTATTTTATAATATTTATTAATTTATGACGTTTATCGTATTTGAATTTTTTATTTAACTAAAATATTATAATTGTTTTATAGGTAAAACATTATAAAACAAAACTGAACGAGTAGTAACATATTTAAAGTTACATAGGATTCAATTGGTGACCAAAATTTTGGAAAAGAACGAAGAGGAATACAACATTCCTCTCTATTCCACAATCTTTTTACCATTTAAAAGTAATATTTTTTTCCTACATCCCTATACATTCTTCAAAAAAATAAGGAAAAATAGAACAAAAATGTTCCTCCCCAAAATTGATGAGGAACAAATGGAACAAAAAAAAAACAAATATTAAAATTCGTTTTGTTTTAAAATAAATAAAAATATGTTTATTAATAAAATTTTAATTTTATAATATAAAAACTTTCATATTTTCACAATGTATTAACAGAAAAAATATTTTTGATAGAAATTTTATGTTAAACTAATCTTAAGGCTCTATTTGAAAACTGTATGAATAGTAAAAAAAATTTAAATTACTCTTAAAATTTTATTGTATGTTAATATTAATTATTAAATTTTTGATATGATATATCTAAAATTTAATTGACAAATTTTATTTTAAAATCAAATGTAAAATTTATTATATATACATTAAAAGTAATATTAGTATTATCATTGAAATTTAATTTATTTAATATTCAATATATTTTAAAAACAATTTTATTGTTTGGGTACTATTTACTATTTTGTTCTGCTCTGCAGATTTTCTTTTCATTTCTCGAAAACTGCTTATTTCATTTCGCATTGTTCTTTTTATTTATTTTCTTTTTATTTTCCTAATGGTATTATTGAATGTTTGGTATGGACACAATACAATGAATTCATTCCGCATTATGAATAGGTCTCACGAGTGTGCCACTATGAGTTTGAACTACGTAGGCTACATCCATTGAATTTGAATCGTATAATAAATTGCTATTAGAAAATATTGATATAAAAAACAGAGAGAAAGAGCCATGTGCCAAAACATGATTATTCATTTTAAATTATTTTTTAGACGACAAAGTCAAACGATTACTATTTAGCATATACATGTTTTAAACGGCTATATACTATAATAAAAATAATGATCAAGACCAATCAGAACTAATATAAATGTCATTTAACATGTCTGCAAGAATATATTTTTTTTTTGTCATCTATTGTTATTGATAATACTTGGAATAATACATTATGAAATACAACTTAGTCGGTGGAAAACAGATAGATTCCCAAAGTCTAAAACCCAAACGAGGAAAGCTAGGCCGGCGAACAAATGATAAATCCCCAGAGTCAGGTAGAAATACAAAAGAGAAGAATTGAAAGCCTTTAACGAAAGAGAACGAACCCAACAACTAAGAACAGAGGCAAATAACATTAAGACCAAAGATAAATGCTGTGACTAAATAAACAAATTGATCTATTCTTCTGAAGTTCTTGCGGATGAGATGTACCAATGCTGCCCACGACAACCACATCGATCACAAAAGCGTCCTCCTAACACAATGAGAGATGATCTCTCGGAACCAAGAACCTGACTTCATAACCTGACAAGTAAAGGCTCAATTCAGAATCTCATAAAACACTTCCAGATGCGGCAGAGATGAACGGTGCGTCAAGGGAGCGCCTATATAGAAGCCATATAAAAGCAATCCGACATCCTCCAAGATTCGGAAATGCAGAGACAAGGAGTAAGACCAAACAACCTCGATGAGCTTTGAAATCAGGAACAAAAACAAAACTCATCTACGGAAGTTATCATCACCAGTACCTTCCACCTAAGAGCAAAAAGATCTGAAGCAAAGAACCTAGCATAAACTTCACACAACTTATGACACAACAACTTTTTCCTTATTCAGTGTTGCGCCTTTGTGAGTCTCTCAAGACCATCCAGAAAGTTCCTAGAATGTATTTA
This sequence comes from Camelina sativa, assembly GCF_000633955.1. Lineage (NCBI taxonomy): Eukaryota > Viridiplantae > Streptophyta > Magnoliopsida > Brassicales > Brassicaceae > Camelina > Camelina sativa. The sequence continues at coordinate 3,948,758 of NC_025702.1, read as the reverse complement.
GACGTCCCAAGAAATCACAACTTCGGCCCCAAGTTATCAAGACTCAAGGTGCATCACAACTTTCCCAATTTGGCCGATATTCTCATTCAATTCCCGAAGACCATAATATTATTAATTGTTGAAATTTCTTTCTTTATTTCAGCATATAGATGTTGTACTTGAGCCTCTATATAAGCCCTATCACGTTTTACTTTTCAACACACACTTTTGATTAATAAGAAATTTCAGTTTGCTTCAACACTTTGTGTTTTGAAACAAATCATTATTCTTGCGAGTTTAGGTAGTTTGTGGAATCAAACAACTTAGATTTCGTGTAGAGTCTCTGATCTTTGCGAGGAATTAGCCCTTGGATCATATTCTCTAGCCCTCGGTGTTGTGGATTCAGCATCAAATCGGTTACTCTCCATCAGATCGCTTCTGTCCAAGCTTCTAAGTCTTTGAATCCGTGAGTTTTGTCTTGGTGGATTCCGAGACTTGTATCATTGGTATCAGAGCATAAACGCTCCTATCTTACCAGGTTATTTCGTTCCTTCTTTTCTTTTTATTTTTTAAATTCAGTTTCAAAATTTCTTCCAAAAAAAAAAACCATAAAAAAAAAAAAATCTGTTTTTCGTCTGTTATTTTGCTTGAATTTTATAAAATTGAAAAAAACTCAAAAAAATTATTTCTTTCTGTTTTACCTTATATAAAGTCTTAAAAAACATAAAAAAATTTGTTGTAATTTTAAAATTCGGTTGCTATTTCTGATTTGAATTTTGTTCTAATATGTCTCAGTTTTTGCTGTTTGGCTTGCTTAGTTCAGATATCTATTGATCTCTCTCGTCTATCTTTGAATTTTGCAAGGAACTATGGGTGACGAAAATCCTATCACACTAGAGACCATCATGACTACGCTCACTACCATAAACGTCAACATGACAACCATGTCAACACGGCTCACCCAACTGGAGCAAATGAATCAGAATGCACCACCACTTGGCCAAGGAAGGAACCTGCAGCCTGAAGTTCAAGGAGGCAACTATGATCTTCATCAAGAAGAGGAACCACCAGACTTACAACCTCAACAGCACCACGTGGCCTTTGATCAATCCAATCGAAGAGCTCAAGGAGACAGAAACCGTGTTCGTGAAGATAAGAGAAACCTACCACCTGAAGTGAAGCTCACTGCACCTACCTTTGCGGGGAAAATTGATCCTTCAGCTTACTTGGAATGGGAAAAGAGGATGGAGCACCTCTTTGAGTATTTTCATTACACAGAACCAAAGAAGATAGCCCTAGCTGTTGCAAGTCTCACGGATCATGCACTAGCATGGTGGGACAGAGAAGTAGCTGAGAAGAGGAGGCTTAGATACCAGCAAATCACACGCTGGCCTGACATGAAGTTTGAGCTTCGCAAAAGGTATGTACCACCTCATTACTACCGCGATTTACTAAAACAATTTCGTGCTTTGTTTCAGGGATCTAGGAGTGTAGAAGAGTATTATGAGGAATTTGAACTCATAAGAAGCCGTCTTGAGCTTAAGGAGAGCGAGGAGTCTCTCATGTCCCAGTTTGTAGATGGCCTCCAAGATCGTATACAATGCAAAGTGGAGACACAATCCTACCACTCCCTACAAGAAGTTCTACACCTCGCTATGCAACGTGAGCAACAAATCAAAAAGAAGACAAATCCTCGGACTAAAGCCAAAGACACCTCGTGGAGCCAGCCACAACCCACAACGGTTCAAGCACCACCTCCGCAAACTATAGACAAAGGAAAATCAATTGTTGTTGATTCTCGTTTCAAATAAAATGTTCACCGTGCTGAACAAGGTAAGTCTTCTAACCCTCAAAGATCACATGAAATAATTTGTTATAAATGCCAAGGCAGGGGACATGTGGCAAAAGAGTGCCCCAACAAGCGAGTCATGGTGATCACCACCGATGGTTATGACTCACAAGATGAAGTGGACCCAATGCAAGCCGATGCAACCACCATCTATGCCGATGAAGGCGAGCTGCTAGTCATACAAAGAGTACTCTCAGCCCAACATACAACGAATGAGCCCGAACAAAGAGAAAAATTGTTTCATTCTCGTTGCACCATCAAATATAAGGTATGTCACTTAATTGTGGATAGTGGTTCTTGCACTAATATTGCTAGTGTTACTCTTATTGAGAAGCTAGGACTCAACACCACTAATCACCGAGGNTCTTACAGAGAAGCTAGGACTCAACGCCACTAATCACCCGAGACCGTATAAGCTCAAATGGCTTAATGACAAAGAGGAGATAAAAGTGTCAAGACAAGTCGAAGTGCCATTCTCTATCGGAAAATACCAAGATCAAGTCTTGTGTGATGTTGCACCCATGCAAGCTGGGCATGTTCTACTTGGTATACCTTGGCAATATGATCGTGAGGTCCAACATAACGGGCGTACCAATCACTATTCGTTTTGCCTCAACAACCGCCAATTTACTCTTGCTCCATTAGACCAAAAAGAAGTTTGTGCAATGCAAGAAAAATCAAAGGTATGTGTTAATACACGGTTTAGTTGCTATGTCGATAAGTCCTATTTTCCTCCAATCACGGATATGACGCACTTTTCTTTGCCAAAAGACCCACTTTCAGATTTTGGATCTAAAAAGGAGCAAATTTTAACACCCATGGTGTATCTATAGTGGTGAACCACACGTCTACACTAGAGCTGAATGCTGCAAAAGGAGTCTACCACTCAATGCTGCTCCAAGATGAACCACCTGATGCACCAACCCGCCATCAAACAAAGCAATACCAAGGTAAGACTTTAGAGTCCCAAAACCGCATGAAAGCTAACTTGCTTTCTCTTGGTGCAAATAAAATAGTTTTGAGGTCGAAACTCATTCAAGGGGGAGGGGATGATGTAAGAACGGGAGATGAATTACCGGCTGTAGCAGTGGCTGAAGTACTACGTGACAGACTTCTTGATGTACAACTTGACGAACTTCCCGATAGACTGCCTGAAGTACTTTTTGGAGAGAACCAGTTTGTACTAGTTAAGGAGAACTATGATATCCTTCCGATATGTGCAAGAATCAGAAACCAACATACTTTGGAGCTGACCACTGGAACTAGAAGTGATGCGGACCTTCAACGGGCTGAAAGATCATATCGTTGGAATGGGGCTGTTGCACTCTTTTTCCCTTATCTAGGGTTTTTCCCAATGGGTTTACCTAGAAAGGTTTTTAATGAGGCAACCTCCTTCCACATATCTTCCTACAATATTTTAAGGAGGAAGATCAAAGAAAGCCACCCTTGTTTCGAACTAGTTCAAGACATGGTTCAGGGAGCCTTTTCGAAAGTCAATTAACACTCAAAATGGATCTTTCCATAAGTGGCTCAAACCAAAGCATTCCTTGGCTTCCTGGAGAGGTTCTACATCATTTGGAGAATTCACCACACATCTTAGGACGCACCCCACCTCACTTGACAAGGCCAATCAAATTAAAGTGCAACTTTCCGTATTTGGATCTGTTTGTCTTTATGACACAACGACTTTTTCCTTATTTAGTGTTGCGCCTTTGTGAGACTCTCAAGACCAACCAGAAGCTTCCTAGAATGTATTTAGACGTCCCAAGAAACCACAACTTCGGCCCCAAGTTATCAAGACTCAAGGTGCATCACTACTTTCCCAATTTGGCCGATATTCTCATTCAATTCCCAAAGACCATAATTATTATTAATTGTTGAGATTTCTTTCTTTATTTCAGCATATAGATGTTGTACTTGAGCCTCTATATAAGCTCTATCACATTTTACTTTTCAACACACGTTTTTGATTAATAAGAAATTTCAGTTTGCTTCAACACTTTGTGTTTTGAAACAAATCATTGTTCTTGCGAGTTCTAGGTAGTTTGTGGAATCAAACAACTTAGGTTTCGTGTAGAGTCTCTGATCCTTGAGAGGAATAGTCTTTGGATCATATTCTGTAGCCCTTGGTGTTGTGGATTCATCATTAAACTGGTTACTCTCCATCAGATCGCTTCCGTCCAAGCTTCTAAGTCTTTGAGTCTGTGAGTCTTGTATTGGTGGATTCCGAAACTTGTATCATAATATGTAGATATATAATAAAAATACAATAAACAAAAAGCTTTTTCTCATAGTTTACAATAAATAATAAATCTAGATAGGAAAGACAAAACTTTATCATTTTCCCATTGCTTACTAACAAATTTGTACACCTATTGTGCAAGTTGTATCATCCAGTTCGCTGAAAGTAAAATATAATATTGATATATATTGTATCACTATTTTTTCTTGTTTTTTTTCATCCTATGTAACCGATACCTACAAGTTCGAAAACACCAGGAACTAGTGGAAGTCTATCGATAGCGGAAATCATTCTCGCATATCCCAACAGAGCCACGACACCAGCCAATGCAAGAGAACCAATAGCGTACTTGTCCTCCACTTTCTCCCAAGCTTGTTGAGCAGTCTTGACGATTTCAGTATTGTATCACTATTTTTGTATCACCAATTCACCATATATATTATGAAAAACGATTGATTACATAGAAATCACTATAATGTTTCATATTATCGATATTAATAACTTTTTCGCATACACATGCATTTTTTATGGTTTTTTTACTTCCCATTTTTTTTCTTTTTAATGAGTTTTCAATGTATTTATTGCATATTTATTTTTCGAAGTCTTTTATACTCATAATTTTTCTGTCCATTTTCATATTCATAAATAGGTAATTTTCTAGCTTTTTATACATAATAAATCAGAAAAGCGTTGTTGCCGTTGTTTTAGGGCAATAGTGTATAAGTATGAAATATATTGATAGAAAATTTACAAATCCAAGCGAAAACTCTACAGAGATGATGATTACAGATTTGACTACAAATATAAATCTGCCGATGAATTTGCAGTATCTAACGTTCTAAGAAAAATGTTTAAATTATATTCATATTTTAGATTTTTACTTTTTTTCTATCCATTGTATATATTTTAAGCATTTATACTGACTATAGATTGTTAAAAATGATGTTTGGATTTTGTGACTGCTATACAGTAGAAAATATTGATATAATCAATTAGGAAAAAATTCGTTCAAGCTGCTGTTCATACCATACAACGAAAGCATAATAAAAAAAATCTCTCAAACACTCATCAAACAAATAAATGGTATAGTCGTATAGTTTGGAATCGGATTTCTTCCCTAAAGTTTAAGAGGTTCCCCAAAACTAAAATAATAAAAAAAAAAATTACATCTTTGATCTGGCGCAAAATCATAACATTTATATAACTTGTTTTTCTCGGTACATTCTGATTTTTTTTTTAAATAATTGCATGCATTATAAACAGACAATTTTTTGTCATAATTAATATTTTTTATTAGAAAAAAAAAAACAAAAAATTTCTCCTTTATAAATACCCTCTTCGTCTCTTACTTCTCCTTCATGTAATACATGCGAAAATACATACTTGGATATACAGATCCTGTCAATAAATAAATACGATTCAGTTCTTTTTGTTGATTTGATTTTGGTCGTCGTGTACAATGACGATCGCAGCAACAAAGCCCGTAAACGTGATTTATTAACCAACAAAAAAAAAAAAAGACGAGTAGGGGCAAAATTGTCATTACAAGAAGGTGCGTGTTTTAGTTGACAAATTGCTTTCTCCCCCTTCTTCCTCTCTCTCTCTCTCTCTCTCGCTACAAAAAAAAAAAAAAAAAAAAAAATCCTTTTTGAGTTTCTTTTTTCTATTTATTTATTTATTTCTTCAAATCCTCCATTGTTTTGTACATAAAGGAAAAAAGAAAGGTCTCTGTAATTTCAAATCAACCTCATCGTCGAAGGAGAAAGAAGAAGAAGAGGAAGAAGAAGACTTCCTCTTTTCTCTTCTCCGATTTGCTCGATTTCTCCCGTCTGCGGAATCTCATTAACCAAAAAGAATTAAAAACATGGCGCCGAGTAGACGGGATTTGCAGCTTACTCTGGTCACCGGAGATTTTTCTTCTTCTTCTGATATGGAGGAAGTTCGTCTTCTCGATTCATATGATGATGGCGAAGATGTGTTGAGTAAGATCGAGGAAGGAGGTAATGATTCCGGTTTACGAAAGATTCAGGTCGGAGTTACCGGTATGACTTGTGCTGCTTGTTCTAATTCCGTCGAAGGAGCTTTGATGAGCGTTAATGGCGTCTTTAAAGCCTCCGTTGCTTTGTTACAGAACAGAGCCGATGTCGTCTTCGACCCTAATTTAGTCAAGGTTTTATTGAGATTTGAGATTTGAGATTTGAGATTTTCTCAAGCTATTTATTTCTCCATGATTTGATTTTTTTTTGTTTCTGATTTGGAGCATTTAATATTGTGTACGTTATATAGGAAGAGGATATTAAAGAAGCTATAGAGGATGCTGGATTTGAGGCTGAGATTTTGGCTGAGCCTGTTACTAGTACTGGGACAAAGAAGACAGAGGCCACTTTGGTTGGTCAGTTTACTATTGGAGGTATGACATGTGCAGCTTGTGTTAACTCTGTTGAAGGTATTCTTAGAGATCTTCCTGGTGTTAAAAGAGCAGTTGTCGCTTTAGCTACTTCTTTAGGAGAAGTTGAGTATGATCCGAATGTTATTAACAAAGATGAGATTGTTACTGCGATTGAAGATGCTGGGTTTGAAGGTGCGCTTGTGCAGAGTAATCAGCAGGATAAACTCGTTTTGAGGGTTGAGGGGATTCTGAACGAGCTTGATGCTCAGGTTTTGGAAGGTATACTTACCAGATTGAATGGGGTTAGACAGTTTCGTCTTGACAGGATATCTGGAGAGCTTGAGGTTGTGTTTGATCCTGAAGTTGTTAGTTCGAGGTCTTTGGTTGATGGGATTGAAGGAGAGGGGTATGGGAAGTTTAAGTTGCGTGTTATGAGCCCTTATGAAAGGTTGACTTCGAAAGATACTGGAGAGGCCTCGAATATGTTCAGGCGTTTTATCTCCAGTCTTGTTCTCAGTGTGAGTAACTTATCTTCCTTTCAATGCTTTATGGACACCATTTATGATACAATCATGTGTCTTGAATATGTTTTCTAATGTCATTTAATAGTAATGATGTTTTCTTATCCAGATTCCTCTCTTCTTTATCCAAGTAATCTGTCCCCACATTGCTCTTTTTGATGCGTTACTGGTATGGAGATGTGGACCATTCATGATGGGTGATTGGTTGAAATGGGCCTTGGTAAGTGTGATTCAGTTTGTTGTTGGTAAGCGCTTCTATGTTGCAGCATGGAGAGCTCTTCGAAATGGTTCAACTAACATGGATGTCCTGGTCGTTCTGGGCACGTCTGCGTCTTACTTCTACTCTGTTGGGGCTCTTTTATATGGAGCTGTCACTGGATTTTGGTCTCCCACGTACTTTGATGCAAGTGCCATGCTTATAACATTTGTCTTGCTGGGAAAATATTTGGAATCTCTTGCAAAGGGGAAAACCTCGGATGCTATGAAGAAACTAGTACAACTTACGCCAGCAACAGCGATTTTACTAATCGAAGGCAAAGGTACTTACTTGTTTTATCCTTAAATGATTATATTGAATGAAAATGCTTCCAATGAGGATCGTTTATCAATGAGATTGAGTTCTATCAAAAAATAAAGCTCAACTATACTACTTAACTTAAGTAAGTTCCATTTCTTTCTTCCATTTTATAGGAGGAAAGCTTGTAGGGGAAAGAGAGATAGATGCATTATTGATTCAACCTGGTGATACATTAAAAGTTCATCCGGGTTCAAAGATCCCAGCAGATGGTGTTGTGGTGTGGGGTTCAAGTTACGTCAACGAAAGTATGGTGACTGGTGAATCAGTTCCTGTATCAAAAGAGGTTGATTCACCAGTAATTGGGGGAACTATTAATATGCATGGGGCTCTTCACATGAAAGCTACAAAAGTGGGATCTGATGCAGTTCTGAGCCAGATTATTAGTTTGGTCGAGACAGCCCAAATGTCTAAAGCTCCTATCCAGAAATTTGCGGATTATGTAAGTATTACTATAGAAACATTCTAATAATTCTTTCATACATTGGTATTGCTACTTGCTCCTTTGTGATATAGTCATTAAGAGTGAAATAAATTTACCCTGGCTTGTCCACTTTTCAGGTTGCAAGTATTTTTGTTCCGGTAGTGATTACTTTGGCAATGTTCACCTTAATAGGATGGTGAGATCTACTATCTTAGCTTTAACTATTCTCTGACAACGAAACACATGGGATTAGTGTGTTCTCATTCTAGAATCAAATGATTTTGTAGGTCAATTGGTGGAGCTGTTGGAGCTTACCCAGACGAATGGCTGCCGAAAAACGGAACTCACTTTGTTTTCTCGCTTATGTTCTCAATATCCGTTGTAGTAATTGCTTGTCCTTGTGCACTCGGCTTGGCAACACCGACCGCGGTTATGGTGGCAACAGGAGTTGGAGCAACCAATGGTGTATTGATCAAAGGAGGTGATGCATTGGAGAAAGCTCACAAAGTGAAGTATGTAATCTTTGACAAAACAGGCACCTTAACTCAAGGGAAAGCTACCGTGACAACCGCAAAAGTCTTCTCAGAGATGGACCGTGGAGAATTCCTCACACTTGTTGCTTCTGCTGAGGTCAGATAAATCTTCTTTCGTAGCTTCTTGGATTGGTATGACATATAAACTGTTACTGAAGCTTTTCATATTGTCTCTTAATTTCCTTAGGCTAGCAGTGAACACCCATTGGCAAAAGCTATAGTTGCATATGCTCGGCATTTCCACTTCTTTGATGAACCCACTGAAGACGTTGAAACAAGTAACAAAGATTTGCAAAACTCTGGATGGTTACTCAATACCTCGAATTTCTCTGCTCTTCCCGGAAAAGGAATTCAGTGCTTAGTCAAGGAGAAGATAATTCTGGTTGGGATTTTATTCCGTAGTATATAAACAACTATTTGCTTTTGGTTCTGCTCTCGCAACTTAAAGAGAGTTTTTTTTATTTTCTTTAAATCAGGTGGGAAACCGTAAACTTATGTCAGAAAATGCCATAACCATCCCAGACCACGTTGAGAAGTTTGTTGAAGATCTTGAAGAAAATGCAAAGACAGGAGTCATTGTAGCCTACAATGGTGAATTAGTTGGTGTGCTGGGAATCGCGGATCCTCTAAAGCGAGAAGCCGCTGTGGTTGTGGAAGGTCTCCTTAGAATGGGTGTTCGACCCATAATGGTTACAGGTGATAACTGGAGAACAGCAAGAGCAGTCGCCAAAGAGGTTAGAATCCCAATTTACAATCTCTGGAATTAGGTTTGGCCATTAAGTTGTTAGGGTTCCATTCCTGTTTAGTAAATGACAGTCTTTTGGTGGCATGAGTGCAGGTTGGTATCGAAGATGTGAGAGCGGAAGTAATGCCAGCAGGAAAAGCAGAAGTTATCCGTTCGCTGCAAAAAGACGGAAGCACGGTAGCAATGGTTGGAGATGGGATCAATGACTCTCCCGCTCTAGCCGCTGCCGACGTGGGAATGGCAATTGGAGCAGGAACAGATGTAGCGATAGAAGCAGCGGACTACGTTCTGATGAGAAACAACTTAGAAGACGTTATAACAGCCATCGATCTCTCTCGAAAGACCCTAACACGAATCAGATTAAATTACGTTTTCGCCATGGCGTACAATGTAGTGTCAATCCCAGTAGCAGCAGGAGTGTTCTTCCCGGTTCTGCGGGTGCAAATGCCGCCCTGGGCAGCCGGAGCATGTATGGCACTCTCTTCGGTTAGTGTTGTTTGCTCTTCTTTGCTTCTTAGAAGATACAAGAAGCCAAGACTTACCACTATTTTGGAATTCACCAAGGAGTAAAAAAAAAA
>NC_025702.1:3900957-3933985 GCF_000633955.1 Camelina sativa | reverse complement strand
TCTTCGGTTAGTGTTGTTTGCTCTTCTTTGCTTCTTAGAAGATACAAGAAGCCAAGACTTACCACTATTTTGGAATTCACCAAGGAGTAAAAAAAAAGGTCCTTTCTTCCTTACATTGGAGTGACTTTGACTAGTTTTTGTTTTGAAAATAATTTGTATTTACTTTTTTTTTTCTTTTTTCTTTTACTGTTGTTTATTGTTGTAATCATGTAACAACAATGTATTTTGGTCTTGAGAGTTGAGAGGTTGGTTGGTTTCTTATTTCTGTATGTAAGAACATTTCTCCTCTCGGCCTTTGTTGTAAAAAGAATGGTTTCGATGCTTGTGCTCGATTAATGTAAAATAGTGAAAGTTTCTCTCTTTTTTTTGTGCAAAGAGTGAAAGGTTCTCCTAAGAAAAAAAAAACTACACCAGTAGTATTTTATAAACCCAAATTTTATTGCAAAAATGGCAGGTGTGATAAATTTAAAAATGATACCCTGTATAAGAAACGTGCTGTTTATAGTTAATTAAAATTTTGAATTAATTCGTAGCATATAATTGAACTTTTAAAATATTCATTTCTATCTTCTCTTTTACAGAACAAAATCACGGATGCGCTGTGGAATAAAAGATTTCGTCACACAAAGTACCGCCACGTTTATATATAGATCCCACCGCTGATTTAGCTAATAGATGACAGCTAAAGACACATAGTTCTATGAAATCTTATTAATTATGGGTATATAATTATTATCGATAACAACAATTTAAAGTGAAATACTCACTTCTTCTTTCGTTAATATGAATACAATACAAAAGACTACAACCAAATAGTCGTTTTTGTAATTTCTTACATATTACTACATAGAACATACTTTGCAATTAAGTTTATTTAGTTTACTTAATTGTATATATGTATTGACCCGTAAAAGAGCCAAAGACACGGTTTATCCAAGAGAGAGCATCTTTAAGTAAGTAAAAGTCTTACAGGAGATCATCATCGATGTTCTCATCACGTTGTTGGTTGCTTCCTCGAAAAAAATCTATACACCCAAACCTTTATATTATACTGTCTTATATTTGTATAAACATCGCTAGGGCATATACACACGTATCCGTATCATACGTATTTACAAAGTAGAGGATGATATATATAAGTATATATTAGATTATGATATGTGCTGTACGCACTTATGATTATTTTATTCGATTGACGAAAATATTGTTTGGATTGTTTTAACTACAAATATAATAAAGAGATCATAACATGTGTTCAAGATTATTGTATCGACTAAAACGCTTGATTAGTTTTAATTATTTAATCATATTCGAAATTTGCAATATTTTGACAATAGTCAAACACTATGGTAAAGCGATTACAATTTACAGTTTCTGACCCTCTATCTCTTTATAAAGTAATACATGATAATGATATAGGATAAAACCAAGACTGAACGCGGATTGTTTCTATATACATGTGGTCAAGAAGCCTTCATATTGATGATCAGTGTAAGCAATGGAAATTAATGCAAATAATTTTTAAAACCATCGTAAAAGTCAAATCTAGCTACGATCGACCTCTCTCTCTATACCTCCACATATAAATGAACCAGGCACTCAGTTATAGCGTCTTTGCAAGCTAAGACACAACCGAAAAAACAAAACACACACACACACAAAAATGAATAATAACTTTACAACAAACCAATGTTTACTACACTATGATCCTTCTACTAACACTGGTGAAGCCGAGATGTACAACAGGGCGATTACAGAATCAAAATCATCTCAAATTATTTGTAAGTTATATTCAATTTTTTTTCTACTAAATGTACATATTTGACCTATTAAAAGTTTAACTTATTTTAATTTCTTTCTTCTATTGAAGTATGTTCCAATGCATCAAAACATAATAGAAGCCGATCTTATAATAGATCATCTAAGAGAAATATGCACACGACACTCCTCAACGCAAACCCTAGCAATTTCCGAGACATAGTTCAAAGATTCACCGGACGTTCTTCCGGCATTGATGTATTTGTCGGAAGAAAAGGTCCGGTGACGTTAGATTTCAGGTCACCGGCTTCAGTTACTGAAGAAGTCATTTTTCCGACCTCCGGTGATGTCCAAAACCAATATTGTTCCATTGATACGCACGTTGTGGACAGGGAGAGTCACGGGACCTGTGAATGGGAAGGTAAGCATACGGCGGCGTCGTGTGAGATGGGTCAACTAAGTGATGACTCTGAGGGTTATGGTGGGTGTGATGATTATTATGCTCATGATCATGATGATGATCTTATTAGGGAATACTTGAAAAATAGTAGCTTTGATGGAGTGATTACTATGGATTGTGATGAGTTTTACCTTGACGCCGTAATGGTGGAGGAGTTTTTGATGAAAGATCTCGACATATGATTTTATATGATTTATTCATTTTACAGATTATAAAACATTATCATGTATGATAGATATATGATGATAGTGAAACATTAATATTCATGTGATTTTTTTTTTTGAATTTCCAATATATATGTATGTTATTATATAAAGTATGGTTTCAAAAGTTACTAACTCACCAGATCGTGACACGTATCAATTTCAAAAATTACTAACTTATTAGATCGTAACAAGTGTCAATTTTACATAAATTTTTAATTGTAAAAGAACAAAATCTTTCTAACTCACGAGATCGTGACACGTGTCAATTTCAAAAGTCACTAACTCATTATATCGTGACAAATGTCAATTTTACACAAATTTCTAATTTGAAAAGAAAAATCTTTTTAAAAAATAAAAAAACTTACTAATCATTAAATCTTATTATAAAAAGATCATGACATGTGTCAAGTATACTTATGAGATGTTGACATGTGTCAAAAATTATTATTTTTTCAAAACAGCTAATTAAGATAATAACATTAAATCTACAAAAAAATTACATGTTTATATCTAAAAAGAAATTTCCTAAATCAAAAAAGAAAATTAACAAACTAATACATCTTTCATTATACGCTAATTATATTATACGTGTTTTCTTAATTAGCTTTTACATGTATAAACAAAAAAAATAATTCAGAATTTTACACAAATTTTTAATTTTAAAAGAAGAAAATATTTTTAACTCACCAGATCATGACACGTATCAATTTCAAAAGTTACTAACTTACTAGATCATGACAAGTGTCAATTTTACACAAATTTCTAATTTGAAAAGAAAAAATCTTTTAAAAAATCAAGAAATAAAAAGATCATGACGTGTCAAGTATATAAAGCCCGCTAAATTAATCGAAGATGGAGATACGTATGTTCCAAAAGTGATTCTATAGTTAGTAGCATTATAAGTTTTGAAGATTAATCGATGGTTGATGTTTCTGGTCAAAATCTATAGTTTTCTCTTCTGGATAATGTCAATGATTCCGGTACTGAAACAAAAGCTACTTGATCGAGTAATTGAGAATCGATTTTGAAATTTGAGAAGTAAGAACTGTACACCGTTTTAAAATTGGTTTCAAACCGGATTTATGTGGTTTTTTATCGGATTTGGTTCGTAAACCGTTTAAACCCAGGTATATAGAGAAATATATGTGAACTTTTGACTGGATATAAATAAGTTGAGAACTTACGATTCGAGAAGATTTGAGACAAGGTCATAAGTTCTAGATAATTTTGGTACAATGTGATACTTCTGAGGAGTAAACAGGTCATCGATCCTTTAACGTGAATATGACATATATCATGTTTTTGATTGTTTATAAATTTTTTATTTTGAATTGTTTATAATTTTCAAATTTTTAATTTTATTATGTTATATTAACTTTCTTTTAATTTCTCAATTAAAAACTTTTATTGGATTTGTCATAAAATCATTGTACTCGAGTAGTTAATTTTCACCAGTTGTTCATCCAAAATATCTTTGGAGTAAAAAAATTTATGGTTAAAAAATTTATGTCACAAAACAATTTTAGTAATTATAAGAACTATAATTATGCCAAAGTGAAAGTAAAGCAACATAAATTTTTTTTTAATTTGTTTAAAAGACATTTTAGCTGGTGATAAAGAGCATACTTTAACAATAAAATAATTTTAGGTGTAAGAGCATATTTTTAATGGTAAAACATACAGTAAAGTTGTACATGGTTTTTAATTATATGTTGTTTTGATGAATTCTTTGCATATAATATATTTTGTAATAAGTTGTGAAATGTTCTTGAAATTTGACAGTAATAATATTTGTAATGATGAGTATTTGGCAAAAATTTTGGTGGGGTATAAATTAGCTTTAGATTATTTTAATAATTGTTATAATGTATTTAAAATAAAAAAATAAATAAGTGTATAAAGGTAAATACACATATGATTTTTTCCTCTAACTAATAAATTATTAATATTTACTTCATAAAATATTTTTTGTTTCTATTTTTAAAAATTTGCTTAGGATTTAGGATTTATTTGCTTCAACAATTTTAAAACCCATCGTGCGGATCCTTATCTAGTATATGTATAAATAAAATTTTAATTTAAACTATAAAACAATTTCTTCGTAACTCGATTTTCTTTAGATTGTTAGCTCTTCATTTTTTATTTAATTCATTTTTCTTTGTTTTTGAAGTGGTTCGGTAAAAAAACCAAAATTTAATTATATCGTAATTTAAGATGTGATAATGACCAACTACATTACAATAAATCACGATTGCAAAGAAATTAACAAAAAAAAATGAACAAGAAATGAGACACCTTCGTATATATGTACTAAATCGACAACGGAGCGTCTTATGACTTAGTCAAGCACATTATATATGGGTATGAATGTATGGTGTGACTTATTAGTTATATTAATTGATTGTTTTGTATTTTTAACCGTTTGCATCTCGAGCTGATGGCTTCCTAATACGTTTGTTTTCCAAGCTGTAATCTACACAATTTGGAGAGAACGCAATGAACCTCGACACGGTGACACGCGGAACTCAGCAGCTAGAGTTGTTAGGTGGGTGATATAGACAAGCAAATCCGCGATCAGATGTTGATGATTCTTCGAATGGGCCGGTGACCAACGATACAACGAGGTTTTCCAACGATGACTCAGCTACCATACTTAGGCCTCTAGTGCTCTAATCTGTTTTTTATTTATTCAGCCACCAATTTTCAAAATAACCGTTAATTAGTTGTAAAAATGTTATTTTTAATATAAGTTAATATTAAATTAAAAAAAAAAACTATAATATAGACGTCGTTTTATAACAAACAAAAAATACAACAATATCAACTTTTGGCAATCATTTATGATTTTTACGGTACTATAGAGATGAATGATTATTTTGTTGATAATTATTTGAGGTGCTGAAAATATATCAGGAAGAATTAACATAATTTAAGATAAAAAAATACACGCTAAGTACTGTTGCACTAAGTAAAATGACACAAATTAAAAGTAGAAGGGTCAATTTTATATTAAAACCCCGTAGTCAATGAATAAGATATAGGCCTGTTTAGTTAATTTATCACTAAAGTTTATAAAGCAGCAAACTTTTTAACTTTTAATTAATATGTTTCAAACCATATGGTCAAAATCTCGAACTAGTACTTGAATGTGGAAATCAAATTTAATAAGTCAACATGGTATCATCAACTGTTGTTAGAGTCCATTCACATTTCAGAATAAAGCATTCAATATTATTGTATTGTTTGATTGATCTTTTTGGCTTAAAATAATAACATTTTTGAAATTCCGAGTGTGTTAACATGCAGAATAATCGTGAGAAAAGTAGGGTGTAATTTTAATAGTAACAAACGTCGTACTGTTCGGTTTTGTCTCTGTTCGGTTAGCTAGAGTAAAAATCAAATACTCGTTGAACTCTTGTTTTGTTGCTAAGTTTGATTTTACAAAATCAACCATTCATGAGTTCGTCATATATATAGTAGAGAATCATTAAGTTCGTATCTTTATAGGTTAACTATGTATAAGTGGATAAACTTCAGATAATATATATAACATCAAGACAAACTTTAGATGTTAGTCTTATTTTGCTTCAATTTTTTAAAATTTATTTAACCACAATATAGATGATATCTTCTCGTCCACGCGATATACTTGAACCGTACGGGTGAAGGACAAGTTAACTAAAAGATCAACTCAAAACATATTTAAACATTAAAACGTTATTGTTAATGTAAAATATCTCACATGGAAAAGATGTGAAGAGATGAAAAAATGAAGTAATATATAAAAAATTAGAGTTTCTTCACTCATTGCCAATTAATTTTAAGTTGGAAGCTCATATCAAATCATAATTTAATATGATATTAAAGATATGTCCACGATTTTGAGTTGAAAACCATATCAAATCCTAATTTAATAGTTATACGTCATGGTTTCTCTATTCTTGGTTCCTCTACACGTCTTGGAAAACATAAAACGCTTTTTGTTCCTTGTTTGCGTAGCAAGGTTTGTAGAAATTAATCAAATCATATACTATATTTATTATCTACAAAAGTTGTAAGAATATTGAACAACTATATATATATACGTCTCTCTATATATATGTATGTATTTATGCATATAAAATTAAACAAACTGAGCTGTGAGCCATAAGATGATGATTACGTTTCCATAGTTTTTTTTTTGAGCTAAAATCTCTGTTTTGAATTGGTCAAGGTAAAATTTGAGTTGTGTTTTTAAATTAGAATTGTGTAGAATACTAGAATGTTGGAAAGGAAAAGAAATTAAAACAAATAAACAATCTTCATGAGCCCATTTTTTATTTTATTTTTGGTTCTTCAAAACCAAAATTACAGTGAATATGGTTATCTAGTCTGCTCCGAACCAGACTAGATCGGATCAATCCACAGTAAATTCACCATTCACAATTCTAGACCAGTATGCACTATTCCATACTGGTCTGCAATTGAAAAAGAAACTGCTTACTATAGAAATTGTACTATTAGTCCGATTTTTTCTGTTTACTCCTTAAAACCTCCATACAAACTCCATACCAAAAGTGAAAGTTGGATTAAAACATGATTCTTAACTAGTTGGATCCAAATTCTTTGTTCTCATTGGTTAAATTTGTGTTTCTTTGTACTTTTGAAAAATGTGTATACATATCATCATTCATAAGTATTAAAAATCTACAAAATAAAATTCCCAAAAGAAAAAACTGGAGCCCATTTCAATCTTAGAAATTTAATTTTGTTTTGAATAAACCATTTATCTCAATAATCAAAATAATATTATTATGGGATAATCAAAATAATAGCTTTTGACTTATAATTCTAATCTTAGAAAGCAATTTTTTTTGTTGAACTCTATGTTATGGGATAATCGAAATAATAAATTTTGATTTATAATTCTAAATACATCTTGTAATAATTATTATTAATTATGATCTTTGTACACACCACTCCATACTATGATCTGATTTTTACGGACCGACGTACTATTTCCCCATCGAAACTATCATATCTTGCCAGTTCCCCATCGAACTTTGATATCTTACCAGTTCTCCTTCGGACTTATATGTTCGGTCTATATCCCCCCGAATCCATACTTCTCTGCTTATTTTCCCATCGGACTTTAACTTATCCACCTATTTTCCCATCGTTTTGGTTTTTATGGTTTACTGTTCAAACAAACCCAACAATCGGACTTTATTAACCAAATGAAACCAAATTAAACCGAATTACAACCCGATTACATAATTAAACCTAACTAAACCTAAAAATAAAAAATCCCCAAATCGATTTTTTCCCCTTTCTCGAGCCTCGACGAACCCTAGCTTTTTTCACATTTCTTCTTCTCGTTTCTTCTCTCTTGCCGGTTCGCATATTAATCCGCCTCTTGGATTTGATTTCGACGCAAAAGCTGAGGATCGGGATGAATTTCATATCAACCAGTTTGCGACAGATTTCACGGATGCGGAGGAATCGATTCGTCACAACGTGTATCCAGAAAGTGACGATGAAGCTGAGGAACATGTTCGTAGTGGTGCTGCGAGAAGGGGGACACCCATCGTTCATGGTGACGGTTCAATGTTCAAAGGGCAAAGCTTCTACAATGGAATCACTTTTAAGGAGTGTGTTCTCGATTATGCGCTGGTAAGCGGTTGTAACCTAAAGCAGTACAGGTACGATAGAGATAGAATCGGTTTTAAGTGTATTGGTGCTAAGGGGAAATGTATGTGGAAGGTATATACTACATCTCTTCACACGAAGGTTAGTAACACTACACTTCTTCTATCTTTCATTTATTTTGTATTGAATTCTAAAGTTTAATGTGTATTCATGTATTTGTCAGGGATATGCACTCCATATGTGAAACGTTTCTTGGCTGAAGAGCATAAGGCAGCTTCTCTGTGCTTTGTACATCCCAGCACAAATGGAGCTTATGAAGTTTACGTGGGATATGACAAACACAGAGTCAATTTAAATGAAAGGACTTGTACCTGCATGAAGTTTCAGATATGTGGAATCCCCTGCGAACATGCTTATGGACTGATACTCAAGAAGACATTGGAAGCTGAAGACTATGTGTGTCAATGGTTCTGAACTTTTAAGTGGAAGGAAAATTACACGGAGGGGATTGTTCCACAAAGAGGTCCACGCTATTGGCCTTGCACTAGAGGTGAAAGTGTGCATCCACCACCAAGGCCGGATGATGAAAAGGTCGACAAGAAGAGGAAGAAAGGTCTTCATGAGTCACCTACCAAGAAGAAACCAAAACAAAAGAAGAGAATCATGCATTGTGGGATATGTGGTGCAACTGATTATAATTGTAGGTACCACCAGAAGAAGAATAAGAAGAATACAACACAAGTTAGTTATACTTTCTAATGTGATGGTTGTTCTTTGTTTCATTCAATTGATTCTAATATTTGATTAAATTTTTAGGGTGGAACTCAAGTGGAATCTACTCAAGGTTGTCTTACTCAAGAGAACTAATTGATGGATGATTGTGGAGGATTAGCACAAGGCAAAATGTTTTTTTTTTTTTTTGGTATTATGACCTGTTTTAGAACATATGTTGTTCTGCCTTAGTATGGTCTATGTGTCTTTTGAACCTTATTATTAATCCTTGATGTTCTACTCTTTTGAACAAATTTGTATGGTCTCTTTTGAACAATTCTAACATCTCTTCTTTTGAATTATTTTGTCTCATAAAAAACCAAATATGTCATCATATTAGCTTAACATTGAATCTTAACAACTTAACAATGTCATCATATTAGCTTAACTAGACCAAAGATGATCATACAACCAAATACTAAAACAATTATCATCCTATTCATCCTTGATTTGAATTCAGCTTTTACATCTTCAATCCTCTCAAATATCTCTTTCTCAAGCTCCATTACCATCTTCTTCTCAAGCTCCATTTGCATCTTCTTCTCAACCTTCATTGTCTCTGATATGAACTCTTTCATTGAATCCACCTCATCCAACCAAGCCTCATCGACCCATTTAAAAACGTGATTGTCATTCATAATCTAGACCATAGACAATTGATTTGGTTATCATTTAGAACCGAGATAATAATAAGCTACACCATAAATGTGATTATCATTACCTTATTTCCAGCTGCATACACACACCGAAGGTATCGTCGATTTGGGTTATGGTCGGATTTGGATGTTTTGGCCACAATTGCTTCTCCACACCAACATCTCTTAGGTACACCAACAACTGTTCCTCTTTCGCGGACATTTGTCGAACAGCTCGAAGATCCAAAGATATTGCTCATGATTTTGAGAGAAATAGAGAGAGTTTTCTTTTTCAATTTCGATTTTTAGGGTTCTTATTTGCCAATTTGGGGGTTTTCGTTTTAAAATAAAAGAAGAAGAACTCGGGTCGAGTTGTATGTGTTACCCGAGTTCTAAATTGATTTCACACCGGTTTAACATGGGTTTCTATCGGGTTTTGTACCAAAACCGTGTAAACCCAGTCTTATGGGAAAATAAGCAGAGAAGTATGGATTCGGGGGGATATAGACCGAACATATAAGTCTGAAAGAGAACTGGTAAAATATCAAAGATCGATGGAGAACTGGCAAGATATGATAGTTCCGATGGGGAAATAGTACGTCGGTCCGATTTTTACCATTATTCATACTATTGTATGGTGTTGTGCATACTAATGATTACTCCATACTACAATCCCTTCCACTCCATATTAAAATGTTAGTACGCACTATTTAGTATGAAGTGTATGGAGCAACGATTCAAAGTCTTTATCTAATCTCACAAAGATAGGTAGGTTTTAAACCCAATTAGGGTCATGATTTGTAAATGAAAGTTCTTTTTCATTTGCTATTCTATCGGCCAGGTCACTCCCTTTTCGACTCCACAAAATTTGTAATATTGGAGCCAAGTTTGGGACATCTGTTCTTTGCCTGATCGATCATAATAGAACAGAAGTTGTTGAGAGAATCAGATTCAAAAACCTTATTCCGGTGACAAAACTTTTCTTGGTTTCTCAATTTCTTTAACTATGATTTCAAAGACAAAACAAGGCCCAGTATAATTATTTGGGCCTTTAAGGCCTATTATGAAGCCATTTTACTTGTTTCCCTTAAACCCTTGGCGCCCGAAAAAATTAGGGTTTTTTTTGTTCTTCTTCTCTTATCTTCACGATTCTCTCATCTCCTTCTCCGGCAACACAGTATCACCGGAACTCGTAAACGGGATCAGATTCCTCTCCCTTTTTAGTATGAAACTATGAATTTAATCTCTAGAACATTGACTAGAGTAGTTACTTCCTCACTCTACCACTCGAAAGCAGCGAAGCTCCCCACTCAAAAATGGGTGATCTCGCAGCAAATCCGCGCTTTCTCAGCCACCGTCATCGGAACCGGAGGAGGAAGGAAGCCTAGGGCTAAAGCATCAGCGAAACCGCCGCCGCTTATTTCCCCCGTAGAGGAGAAAGAACTGACTCCGCCGAAGAAGATTGAGTACAAGCCGGAGATTTCGAATTGGATCAACCTAATTGGATTCGTCGAGCAACCTGTTCAGTTCGGTCCTTGCTCCGATGGTAAATTCTGGGCTGGAACTGTGATTTCTCAGCGTTCGGGTTCAAAATCATCTAGTTTCTGGTACCCTTTTTTTGAAAGCATGAGTGTGTTGTTGTTGTTATAGTGGAACTTAGCTTAAGATTAATCAAAAGTTTGAAACTTTTGTTCAGGATTCCAATTATATTCGAAGGGGATCTAGCTCAAATTGCAGTTCAACATGTAAAGAAAGAGGATCGAATTCATATATCTGGGAAGCTGTTTATTGATTCACCTCCTCCGAGTGTTACATATACTCAATCCAATGTTCAGGTGAGTTTTATATAGGAAATTGAGTGTTGTTGTAGTTGATGGAATCAGTTCTAAAGACTAGATTTGTAATCTGTTTCATGTTCTTGGATTCATCTATAATATTATGAAGTTCGTTCATTACATACAGGTTATGGTTCAGAGTCTTAACTTCGTACAAGCTGAAACTTGTATTGAAAAAGAAGTTATGAAGAAGATCTCACCACCTAAAAAAGAAGTAACCAGCACGAAGAGACAGCCCGGTATGTGTATATGTCCTTATTATTTTGTATCTTTCAACCAGTGACTCTGCTATGTCATGATTAAGTCTTTATATAGTGTTCTGGTCAACGTGATTCTCTTTGTCTTTACACAAGGATTGGCGACATTTAAGTTAACGTATTGTGTTATATTCTCTTTCTAGCAAGATCTAAAAAGGTTAAAGTCATAGATGAAGAAACCTCTAATTCGTGGAAGCACCTTATTGAAAATCCTAAAGAGTGGTTGGATCACCGTGGGAATAAAGCTAACGGATTGGTATAGACACTTTGATTATGATTCATTTTCTCTTTCAGTCATGTTAGTTGATATGTTTGATTACTACTAATCTTTTGGTTCTCGATTTTCTCATGGTTAGGTAAAGCCAAAACATCCTGATTTCAAGAGGAAGGTTGGTGGTTTTTCTTTGTGGCTCACCACAGCTCCTGAATGGGCTTTGCCAAAACTCGATGAGCTTGAGTTTGATGTCTTAGTCCCTACAGGAAACACCAAACTGAAACAACTTAAAGGTAAGTTCTCCTTTCAGTAAGTATTAGGTAAGTAGTGGCATTTTGTTATCATCTCGTTTTATAAGATGAGCTATCCTGAGATATAGGAGAGGAGTCTTGGAAGGATTTGGTTCAGAACCCAGATAAATGGTTAGACAACCGGTCAGTTAAGGTAATATATTGTGCTGCAGGTTATCTTTGAAGAATGAAGGAAGTAGTGTCTTCTAATCTTCGTTATTGACTTCCTACTTATGTTTTTGAACACGCTGTAGACAAATGTGAAAGCTCCTGACTTCATACATAAAGACACTGGCGAAGCACTGTGGATGACTGATTCTCCTCTTTGGGTACTGTCAAAGTTACCACCATTAAAGAAGAACCAAGAAAGACCTCTCATGTCCAATACAACCCCGCAGCTTGACGTTGTAGTACCTAATGGAAATCTGAACCAGCTTAAAAGTAAGTTCTTCTTTTAGCAAGTATTAGGTAGGTATGTGGCATTTGTATTTGTCTCACTTTTCTAAAACGAGCCGTTGTGAGATGTAGGAGAAGAATCTTGGAAGAACTTGGTTGAGAACCCGAGTAAATGGTGGGATAACAGATTAGACAAGGTAAATATATCATCTTTGAATCTTTGAAACCACTATTCTCTTTCCATTTCTCCTCTTATATTCATTTTCGAATTTCCCGATAATGTTTTTGAACCATATGTAGAGAACCCCAAAATACCCTGATTTCAAGCATAAGGAGACCGGTGAAGGACTGTGGATAAATAATTCTCCAACTTGGGCGCTTTCAAAGTTACCACCTTTAAAGAAGAACCAAGAAAGTCCTGTCATGGCCTAGTTTGTCTCGCAGCCTTACGTTGATTTTGGCCACCCACTATGTAAAAAGGCCGTAACTTTATTTATATAGAAAATTGGTAGAGTAAATTGAGGATCCTGAGTGAGAGACATTATCAAAATGAGCACCATATCCATATCTATAGAAGTAGTTTTTGGTTAGGAATCTCGTAAGGGTTTTAATCTTCATTGCAGAAAATCTTATCAGTGCCTAGAAATTTTACATTTTTCACGTTACACCCAACCCATTATGTATTGAGCCAATATTTTCTGGCTTATGAATCTACCAATTTTAGAGTGAACTAAGTGCCTCGGAAATTACCGACAAAATTTGGCTCAGTGGTATATTACCACAAAAGAAATCTGCTTCTCTTAGAAGCTGCAAGTTTCAACAATTCCTGCTTAACTCTCATCTGATCTTCATTCTTTTATTGTAGTAACGGAAACAATGGAATCATCTATGCAACATATATACAGACCAATAACTGTGAACTGGAGACTTCTGTTTTCAAAAAGCTATGAGACAAGCAAACTGTGTAATTGCTTATGTTCAAGAATTTCGTTTTCTGGTATCAGTTGGGTGTGCCGGATTGTTGTTGCTCCAGTCACCTGCTACATTTCTCTGATCCACTTGTTGAAATGTTTCATTCTGCCGGTGTCCTGTATAACCTTGTGCAAATCCTGTATTTCCTGCTGATCCATGTGTAGGACCATAGACTCCACCGTTCTGCATATTGTAATTCGCTGGTTTCACTTCAGATGTCCCTTGACCGTAACTGCCTGGTGTTGCTTGATTGTAGTTTCCATGGTATGGAGGCGCTGGTGCTCCCTGGCCTTGATTGTAACTAGCCTGATATGAAGGCATTCCATATCCTTGACCTTGCCATTGTCCAGGGATTTGAGTTCCTTGGCCTTGATTGTAACTACCCTGATATGAAGGCATTCCACATCCTTGACAGCGACATTGTCCAGGGAACGGAGTACCTTGGCCATGATTGTAACTAAGCTGATATTGAGGCATTTGATTTCCTTGGCCTTGAGGGGGTCCAGGATACCACTGTCCAAACTGTGCAGGACCATAGTGTCCACCGTTCTGTGGACTGTAATTCCATTGACCTCCTTGGTTGTAATTTGGTTGTGGCCCTTGGAGAAAGCTGCCATGTGGTGGTCCTTGGTTGTAGTTCACAAACTGCCAATGACCATAATTGCCTGGTGTTACTTGGTATGGAGGCACGGGAGCTCCCAAGCCTTGGCTGTAACCCATCTGATATGAAGGTATTTGAGCTTCTTGGCCTTGTCCTGGTAGCGGAGTTCCCTGGCCTTGGTTGTAACTCCCTTGATATGGAGACAATAACTGACCTCCTTGACCTTGCCCGTATCCAGGATACCCATGTCCAAATCCTGGACTTCCTGCTCCTTGTGCAGAACCGTAGTTTCCAACACTCTGTGGAGTGTAATTCCCTTGGCCAATTTGGTTGTAATTTTCTGGCGTCCCTTGGACACAGTTTGCTTGTGGTGCTCCTTGGCTGTAGTGCACAGATGCTCCTTGACGGGGTCCTTGAGCGTAATTGTTTGGTAATCCTTGGTATGGAGGTGTCTGAGGTCCTTGACCTTGGCTGTAACCCACCTGATTAGAAGGTATTTGACTTCCTTGACCTTGTCTTTGTCCAGGGACTGGTTTGTTACCAGGCATTTGACTTCCTTGAGCTTGTCCTTGTCTTAGGGTCGGGGTTTCTTGGCCTTGCTTGAAACTACCCTGAAATGAAGGTACTTGACTTTGCTGAGCTTGCCCTTGTCCATGATTACGTATATCTTGGCCTTCCTTGACACTCCCTTGGAATGAAGGCATTTCACTTCTTTGAGTTTGCCCTTGACCTACAGACGGAGTTCCCTGGCTTTGTTTGAAACTCCCTTGAAATGAAGGCATTCGGCTTCCTTCACCTCGACTTTGCCCTTGTACTGGAATTGGCATTCGACTTCTTTGACCTTCCCCTTTCCCTTGTCCTGGGATTGACGTTCGAGTTCCTTGACCTTGCCCCTGTCCTAGAGCCAGAGTTCCTTCCCTTTGCTTCAAACTCCTCTGATCTGGAGGCACTTCAATCATCTGAGCTAGCTCTTCTCCTGGGGTTAGACCCTGATCTGAACTCGCTTCACTTCTTTGAGCTGTATCTTGTCCCTTCTCCAAAGAATCAAAACCTTCTTTAGTAGGAACAGGAACTGGCCCAGGTGTAATCATTCCATTCTCATATTTATCTCCTGAAAAAAACCAAAACACAAAAAAACGTAACTTTCCCACAATAAGATATAAAAACTCCACAAAACAAACAAGAAACATACCTCCATACACCTTATTCTCAGCATCAACATAAGAATCAGGAATTATGTACTGCACACCAGGCAAATCTGTTTATAATAAACACCACACCACAAAAACTGTCAACAAAATACTAATTCCATCCAACAAATGCTTTCACATACATATATCATTTCATTACCTCTAAACTTTTCTACTTCTCCTATAGTCATTGTTGCTTGAAACCCTTGGTAACTTGTTGTGCAAATTGCATATATCTTCTTCTTAGCTTCTTCCAAACTGAACAAAATAATATAAATACTCAAAAAATTTACAAAAGCTTAACATTGTAAAATCGAAATTAACAACAACAAAAAAATCAAGAGATTACGAACCTTAAACCAAGTCCTTTAGCACAAGTTTGCTCAAAAGTCGAAACCATTTCATCTCTAGATGGGAGATTATCTTTGGGGAAGTTCATAGTGATTAACCAATGATTAAAATCGCATCCTTCGTTATCAGGAGTGAGCGAGTCTTCTCCGGTGTAAGGATCGTACTGATACTGAGCCGTCGAGAACAACCTCGTCGGAGATCGATTTGATTCCGTCGATTGCTTCACCGCGGAACTCGGTAAGAACGATGAGACGGGAGTGATAAAACCGGAGGGACGAGATCGAGTGAAGGATCGATGGAAATAGGAAGGTGCGGCGACTAGAACTCGCCGGAGACGGTGCGAGAGCATGGCCATTGATGCCGGAGATTGAGAATTACGCCGGCTTGGTTTAAACACAGTGACTGATGGGTTTAGTTTAGGCCTTTTTAGGGCTTTCGAGTGGTTTTTTACTAATTATTATTTATTTATTAAAAAGCCCCTTATCTTTTGAAGTTATTTTGAA
The DNA here is from genome assembly GCF_000633955.1 of Camelina sativa. NCBI lineage: Eukaryota > Viridiplantae > Streptophyta > Magnoliopsida > Brassicales > Brassicaceae > Camelina > Camelina sativa. The sequence goes on along the minus strand of NC_025702.1, from coordinate 3,917,918 downwards.
CCTTGACACAAATTTTCAGAATTATCAACATTTTCCCGCGTCTATAATTTATAAAACGACGCCGTCTTCTTCTTCTTGAGGTTACTATATTTTTCTTAGCTGCTAGGTCGCATCAAGAGTGGTGTTTTGTTTCGAAAGCTCTAAGACAAGTTAAGTTATAGTTATAGGATAAATTTCAGGTTACATAATTTACGAGGTGCGTTGCACGGATTTATTTATATTATATCTTATTATATAAACTTTGATCCTCAAAATTAATAACTCACCAGATTGTGATACGTATTAATTTTAACGATTAGAGATCAGAGTTAAAAACTTACCGGATCATGACACGTGTCAATTTTAACGATTAAATATCACAGTTAATAACTCATCAGATCATAACACGTGTCAATTCTAACGATTAAATATCAAAGTTAGTAACTCATCAGATCGTGACACGTGTCAATTTTAACGATTAAAAATCACAGTTTTCAAGCTTGGTAAAAGAAAACATAAGATAATTGTAATCTTATTATATTAAAAAGAAAACAATTAAGATAAATATACTATATGCATCCATATCAAAGTTTCACTGTTACAAAGATTCTCAATCACTACATGGTAAAATAAATATACTATGTGCCATCCATATTTGGTCGTATAATTATATTATATAATCTAAAAAATTAAATTTTATGTCTTTGTTTGCATAAAAAAGAAAAAATTATGTCTATGGTTAGCCAATTTTGGACAATGAGTACTGCAACAAGATTTGTGGAGGCACATACGAAGAAAACGAAGATCATGAATAACCAATTGGCAGTCTTAAGAAAAAAAAAGCTTAAATTGAAGTCTGAACTAATATTTTTATTATATTAAAAATCTTATTTATATAAAGTTGGGTTTTCAAATTAGTCATTAACATGTTAAGTACACTGATGAGATGTTGACACATGTCAAAAAATTATTATTTTCCAAAACAGCTAATTAAGAAAATAACATCAAATCTAAATAAAATTTATATGTTTATATCCAAAAAAGAAATATTAAATCAAAAAAGAAAATTAACATAACTAATATATTTCCATTATATGTTACTTCTATTATACGTGTTTTCTCAATAATATTTTGACATGTATAAACAAAAAAGTAATTCACTAAGCATGTATATTATCATAAATAAATGGTGAATAACAAAATTCAAAAGAATAACATAAGTTATGCTAAAAGATTTTTTTTTTTTTGAAACATAATGGGACAGCTAATTAAGAAAATAACATTATATCTACATAACATTACATGTTTGTATCGAAAGCTTTGATCTTTGATTTTTTTATCTAATCTAGTTTTGTCGATCTATTGCATGGGTCTTTAATTCGTGCGGTTTTTTTAATAGAAGCTATCAGATGCAAAGAAATGAAATCGAAGTATATAAGCCCGCTAATTTAATCAAGGATAGAGATACTGCTTGAGGTTCCAAAAGTAATTCTACAGTTAGTAGCATTATAAGTTTGGAAGATAAGTCGGTCGTTGATGTTTTTGGTCATAAGTTAGAGTACTTGTCTTTTCTGAATAATGTTGATGATTTTGGTACTGAAATAAGAGCTTCTTGAACGAGTAATTGAGAAGCGGTTTCAAATTTGGGAAGTTGGGACGGTATACCAATGATATGCGAGGTCATAGCTTTAAGTTGTTTTGGTACAATTGGATATTTCTGAAGAGTAAATAGGTCGTTGATCCTTAACGTGATTATGACATATGTCATGTTTTGGATTGTATATAAAGTTTCTATTTTGTATATTTGAGTTACCATCCCGATTATAATTTTCAAATTTTTATTTTTATTATATTATATTAACTTTCTTTCAATTTCTCAACTTTTTTTGGGTTATTCATAAAATCATTGTAATCGAGTAGATAATTTTCACTAGTTGTTCATCCAAAATATCTTTGGAGTAAAAAAACTTCATATTTAAAGAAATTATTTCACAAAACAATTTTAGTAATTATAAGAACTATAATTATGCCAAAATGAAAGTAAAGTAACATAAAATTTGTTTAATTTGTTTAGAAGATATTTTATAGGTGGTGATAAAGAGCATACTTTAACAATAAAATAATTTTGGGTATAAGAACATATTTTTAATGGTAAAACATAGAGTAAAATTATACGTGGTTACTTATTAGATGTTTCTTTGATGAATTTGTTGCATGTCAAATACTTTGTGAAATGTTTTTTTAAATTTGACAATAATAATATTTGTAGTGATGAATATTTGGAAAAAAAAATTAGTGGGATAGAATTAGGGTTTAGATTATTTTAATAATTGTTATAATGTATTAAAATATATAAATATAAATAAATGTATGAAGGTAAATACAAATATTCTCTAAACTTAAATTATTTATATATTTACTTTAGGAAATAAAATTTCTTTATATATTTTCAAAAAATGTTTAAAGTTTAGAATTTACTTCTTCAACAATTTTTAAACCTGCACATCGTGCGGGCCCTTATCTAGTATATATATTTGGTTAAAAGTAGTTGTTGTTTGTTAATGGGTTTAGTGTTTTTTTTTTAAAAAAATTCGATGTCTAGGGTTTGTTTTATTTGTATTCATTAACTATATAGTTTATTTTAATTGATAAATTTATCCTTTTTCTAAATTATGAACAAATTCCTTTGTGTTATTTTTATTGGGCATTCTTAAAAATACACCCTTTTTAATGTTCTTTTTTTAAAATATCCCTCCATGTTGGCTAAATATCCTTCCATGTTGGCTATTTTAAAAATTATCCTTCTTTATGTACCAAATGACAAATTACCCTTTCATTGAGTGACAACAATAATGTAAAGTCACCAAAATCTATAAAAATTTTCCGCCAAAAAATGAAAAAATTTTCCGCCAAAAATTATTTTTTCCTACCGAAATAAAAATTTTTCCCTCCAAATTATGAAATTGGTTTTTTCCGCCAAATTTTTTGAAATTTATACATTTAAAAAACCTTGTTAACGCTTTTAAATTTTTTTTAAAAGGTGTTTAAAAAGTTTTAAAAAAGTTTTTAAAAGGTTATAAAAAGATTTTTTATAAGGCATTTACAAAGTTTTTACTAGGTTTTATAAGGTTTTTTAATCGTTTAAAACCTTATAAAAACCTTATAAAATCTTTGTAATTTTTTTTTATCGAAATGTTTTATCAAAATTTTTTTGGCGATAATTTTTTTTGGAAATTTTTTTTGGCGGGAAAATATGTCGGAAATATGGGTTTAGTTAGACCTTTTAGAGCTTTTCGAGTTGTTTTTTACTAATTATTATTTATTTATTATAAAGCCCCCTTATCTTTTGAAGTTATTTTTAACCTTGACACAAAGTTTCAGAATTATCAACATTTCCCCGCGTACAAAATTTATAAAACGACGCCGTCTTGTTCTTCTTGAGGTTACTATATTTTTCTTAGAAAGGTCGCATCAAGAGTGGTGTTTTGTTTTGAAAGCTCTAAGACAAGTTAAGTTATAGTTATAGGATAAATTTCAGATTATATAATTTACTGGAGTCATGTGTGTTGCACGGATTTATTTATATTAATATATATATATATATATATATATGGTTAAAAGTAATTGGGGTTTGTTAATGGGTTTACTGTGTTTTTTTTTAAAAAAATTTGATGTCTATTTTGGGGTTTGTTTTATTTGTATTCATTAACTATATAGTTTATTTTAATTGATAAGTTTATCTTTTTTTCTAAATTATGAACAAATTCCTTTGTGGTATTTCTAGATCTCGGATATTTTGACTGGTTGTTGTTTCTATTTATGTGGCGTACCTATTTCATAAATTAGGTGAGAAAGTGAGTACTTAAGCAGAAATAATTGATTCATATAGTACTTGATAACACGTAATCTATATATACATTTTGCAAGTAAATTTAGCAAATAAATCATGAACTTGCCACTTATTTACAAGACTGCCATTGTATTAACTTTTTTGATTTACCGATTTTGATACCAAAAATACATTAAAATCGGAAATAATTAAAATCTGATAAATATGGTAACGAATTTAATGTTTATGACGATAACAAAAACCACATTTATAGGGATATTTCTATCTTTTTTTTAATAAAAGAATATATTAATTGCTTACAAAAATCTTTCTATCAATCATCATTTGCAATCTCGAATAAAAATCTAATAATAAGAATATTCCATATCCTAATGTTTACACGTTAAGTAATTAGTTTTGTAGAGATTTGTTTAGTCATAAATTTATAGGAGAATCCACACTCATTCCATCTCCCATATATATGATGTTTGCAAACATTCCACCGGAAATATATATGCTGATGACGCAGGGCGTGGTAGGTATGTTGGTGGATACCATGGTGGCAGTGGTCATGGAGGAGGCGCTGTGATGGATTTATCATTGGTGAATCGGCTGATGTTGAATGACCACAAAAGACTTATGAGGGCGGTAGCGGGACATGTCGTGGGTAAGTTTTCTTTTTGTTTTGTTCACTATTTTGGTTGGTTGTCTAACTTCTAATGTTTTGTGATTTTTTTTTTGGTTACTTGAAGATGTTAGTAAATGATCTACAACATGAGGAGTGGTCATGAAAATTGGGGTACTATTGAAGATGGGATTCTTCCGTAAGCAAGACACTGCAAAAAAACAGTGAAGGGAAGAATGATCTTAAGGATAAGAGATTATTGGAGTAACCTGTAATATACATAAATTAACTATAAATATTGTTGAAAATCTCATAAACACAAAAAAGCATAATTGTTACTTCTATAAGGTTTTTCATATGTGTGACGAAAAAAAGTTTTTTCATCTATGTTTGTTGCAACATTTCATAATTTAAATTTATATGAGATCTATGTAAGTAACTTTAGTGAATAGATTTGAATTAATAGTAACCTTATAATCATATATGATTTTCATTATTAATCATATTCACATTTTTTATATATATTTTATCATGATAATAGAATTTTCACAATTATATATTATTATTATTATTATGATAGTTTTTAATATTTGACCACCATCGCATTTGCGGGTCGATCATTCACACCAATTTTCAGTTACTAGATTAATCATTCAAAACAGTTGATACCATTAGGAGGTTAGGAGCAAAACCACCTGTTTCTTCAAACTTTTGCAATTAGAACCACAACTAAGTCGTTTAAACAAATCTATCATAGTATAACAACCTAACATATTTATCTGAAAATTTTCAAATACAAATATTATCCTGCGGTGTACCGTGGGTTAAATCCTAGTTTACCAATATTTTTAAAGCTGGAAGTAGTAGTGTTTGTTGGGTGTAGTTGACTCCTTTTTTGTTTCTGTTGCAATTATATTTATTCTCTCTTCTCGTACTCTCTTAGCAGCGATGGAAGGTAACATATATGTATGGGAGTCACAGAAAATATTTTAGGATATATATAAAGAATCTTATAAAAAGAAAAAAAAAATAAATTCAAATAGGTGTCTAAAGTTGGATCATAGTATTTCATACCATCATTAGGTGAGCCCGTAAGGTCATGTACAACGGGCGTTGCTCAACCGGTTGCTTCCCAAGATTTTTTTATTAAAAATTAATTAAATAATATAAAAGGAAGAGAGAAATAGAGAGAACCGTTCTCAAAATTCTCGGAGAAGTAACACTTCTAAGTTTGATTCTACACATGTCATCTTTCTATTAGTTATAGAATAAAATATATTTTTTTCTGAGTAACGGAAAGAGTTCTCCCATTGTAAATGCTCTAAGAGAGTTTGATGTTTTTGGTTCTTTCCGTCAATCGTTTGCTATCTTGAGAATCATATTATCTGCAGATGTTGAACTTATAAGACTATCTCCAATGGTTTTCCCTATTTTTTCCTCTATAATAGAGGTGAGTTTTACTCCAATTGTCCTCTATTCTCACCTCTAAAATAGAGATTGCTATTTTTTCCTTTATTTATAGAGGAACCTTTGTAAAAAAAACAGGTTTTTCTATAAATAGAGGAAAAAATAGCAATCTCTATTTTAGAGGTGAGAATAGAGGACCATTGGAGTAAAACTCACCTCTATAATAGAGGAACTCTATAATAGAGGCAAAAATAGAGGACCATTGCAGATGCCCTAACAAACTTGTAATAGTCAAAGAGTTTTATAAAAAGAAGTAATACTTGAAGTAAGTGTAAAAAAAAAAAGTAAGTACGATGTTAGAAATAAGAATGCTCTACATATTTGGACGTTTGAAAGCTAAAAATTTGAAATTCAAGTAAATATGAAATTAAATTAAGTAATATTTGCTACGTTTTTGTTAAAAAATAACTAATGTTACACACTACATGAAATCATATCTATTAAACGACGAAATCCAGAAAAAAAAAAACAAAATAATAAATGCTGAAATAGAGAAAAACAAGGGATATTTACATAAAAGAGGCTTTGTTGGGCCGAAACTTTGAATTTAGGGACTATTGTCCGGACTCTCGAGATTAGGTATTTTTTTTACAATTTTATCCTTATGCTCTGTATCGACATTCTCTTATTCTTCTCTAGACCAACACCATCACAAAACACACCCTCATCTCAGAAATCAATGAATTAAATGAACTTTGCTTTGAATGAAAAAAACTAAACCCTAAGGGGATAGTATCCAGGGAACCCAAGGGGCACTAATCATAAAAGCCAATTGAATCAAAACTTCTAATTCATCTCTAAATCTAATCTAAATCTGAAAATAACATGTTTTTTATTGACAAATCATGAATAATATTAATTGATAATCGGCGGATGAAAACTTTGATCATCGGAGTTCAGTTCTGTGACGAGATTCAACGACGTGAGATCCTAATGGTTTACGGCGGACGAAACTTCAGAAGACAGTTAGGGTTTTTTAGCCATTGGAATGGGCGGCCGTCGTAAAGACAAGAGTCATCAAAGAGATCTAACCAGTCACGAAGGCATCTTTCTTAAACTCACGGTGGAGATTTGTGATTCTGAAAAAAAGAACTCACTCACGGCGGAGAGAAGAGAAGAAGAGAGAAAAAGAAGAGAAAGAGAGTTGAGCGTTATGTGATATGGAAGGATAGTTTTGTCTTTTCAGTTGAAAATAAATACCTAATTCTGTAAGTCAGGACAATAAGTCCTAAATCCATAAGTTTCTAAAAAATAATGCCTATTTCTATAATTAATTCAAGAAAACAAAGCTGATGATAAAAGAGGCTGAATCGTTGGCTCCAACTATTAAACTTCAAGGAGAGAGTGCTACACATCATCTTCTAGGATATGATCAGTTTATTACTTTATTTGCTACTTATAACTATACATCATAATATATGAATAATAATATCTATGCAGTAATAATATCCCAAAAAAAAATTAAGAACAAAGATATGTATAATAGCATATGCTACATATATATTGAAATACGTTAATACTAAATAATATAAAATTTACAAAATTAAAAGATTTTAGATGTGTGTCTTACTATTTATTGGTAAAATTGTAGTTAAGATCATATTATAAATTCATTATTTAATTGGTTAGTAATTGCTGAATTAATCATTATCAATTCATTTTTCATTGTCATAACAGTTACATAATCATGAAGTGATCTTAGTGCAGTGTCAGGAGGTAAGTCCATTTGTAGAAGACACTATCACACCAGAGATCGAGTCATGCTTCCTACGATTGTAGGAATTTGGCTAATGGGCCGACCACCCAATGGTTGTAAAAAAAAAACAGTTACATAATCTATAAAAGAGTTATAAAATGCAATAATTAATATTAATATGTTTTATTAATTATTATTTTCATTAATCATTCATTGCAATGCTATAAATACTATGGATGTGACAAAAATATCAAGATAAACATTAAAAATTGCAATTAATTGAAGACAATAAAATTGAAATTAATTAAAATTTAGTGCCTTAAATATGATTATTAATATGAGAGTTAGAAATATTTGATAAAATGTGTTGTTTTTACACAAAGAAATTTATATTGATTTAACCAGAGTTAATACAAAGAGATTCAAATAGCCAAGGTGGCTTTGATACAGACTCAACACAACAATTCACATTTTCACAGCCCAGTTTTGCGAGAGAATGAGCAGCTACATTATTTATCCTATTTGTGAAAATATAAGATACATGTTGAAGTTTTGAAACCCACAACTGTATATCTTGAAGAAGATTTGTGAGTGAAGCATTATGAAGACGTCCATTGACTAAAGGGGATGTATTCAACTGGACATTTTAAGTGATCTGTATAAAATTTACAAATCCTATGTTATTCAATCATGAAGTTAAAAAAATATATTAAAATTCATTATTATTGAACTGATGATTTAAAAATCTACTTTAAAATCCATTGTTATTCAAAACAGTTTGTGGATTTGAATTTTAATAAGTTTTAGGGATTCTAGATTTGAGAAGATTTGTTTAGTTACAAATACAGAAATCAAAATCTCATGGTTTTAGGTGTAATTTGAAAGAATTTTAACATAAATCATATAAACTACCCTAAAAACTATCAAAATTCCAAATTTCCTAAATCCCATAAAATTTTCCAAAATCATGGTTTCAATACACCCTCTTAAGTTGATCAGATTCTCAAAATCACCTTCGAAGACCATTGAACCGTATCCTCGGATCCAAGTTAATTGTATACTTGATAATAATGCATTTGCCTCTGCTTCCAAAGCCGAATCAGAATGAGATAGTTTTGTCGCTCCCTAGACAATAGCTTTTCCCAAGTGGTTTCGTATTATCCATCCTCCAGTTGTTTGGTAACTATTAGAGTCATAAGCTGCATCAAAGTTACATTTAAACATAGGAAAGGTAGGTGGTGACCATGATGGAGTTTCAGGATTTGCAGTTGTTCTGCAATTTCGTTCTGTCAGTTTAAAAGCAGTTATCCATTCATTAGTTTCAGCCAGTGAATTTAATTCATTAGTTATCCCTTCTCGTAAACCATCAAAGACTAGAGTATTTCTAGCTTTCCAAATTCACCATATTAACCAAAAAGGTGATAAAGTATCTTGGATGTTGGTGTGCTGATTAGAGAGATCAATCAAAGAAGCAATTACCCACTCTGTATTTGTATCTAAATGATTAAGATTTAGAGAGAGTGTGTTTGACATCCTCCAGACCATTTTAGCAAAAGGGCAGGTAAATAGTGCGTGGAGGATTGTGTAGTCCTCTTGGTTACATCTTGGACAAATGGCGCTTAAATTCATGCCTCGAATCTGTAGTTAATTGTTGTTGGCAATGCTCTCAATACAACTCGCAAAAGAAAATGTTTGATTTTTGGGAGGATGTTCAGCTTCCATATCTTATTCTTCAATTCTACCTATCCATGAGCTATATTTAGGACAAGATTAGGATAAAGCGGGTTGTTGATATGTCTATATTTTGTCTCTCCTTAGCATATATTTATCATGCATTTAGCTAGGATAACTGATTGTTTTACATCATTTTCTTAGTCTTTTCTATACACTTTGCATGTCCAGGTAGTTCTTGCATCATCCTTGCATACATTGTGCATTTCGGAGTATTTCAGGTATTGAGGAGATGTTGGAAGCGCATCCGTCCGAGCCATGCTCCCCAGCGTCCGTCCGAGCCATGCTCCCAGTGTCCGTCCGAGCCATGCTCCCCAGCGTCCGTACGAGCCATGCTCCCCAGCCTCCGACCGAGCCACGCTCACTCGTCACGCACCCCAGCGGTCCGAACGAGCCACTTTCACTCGCCACGCACCCCAGCAGTCCGACCGAGCCACTCTCACTCGCCACGCTCTCCAGAGGTCCGACCGAGCCACTCTCAGGTCACCAGTTGAGCTGCACCAATCGAGCCAATCTAACAACACTCCCAGAACCCTCTCTCGAGCCTATCTCACAACACTCTCGGAACCCTCTCTCGAGCCAATCTCACAAAACTCCCGGAACTGTCACTCGAGCTAGTCTTATCCGCTCGATTGAGCCACTCCGTTCGAGCCGTTCCACTCGAGTGGAATTTAGCTTTCTACGTCTTCACCAAAGTTGTAGAGAATTGAATCATCTTTCCAATGTCGTTTATTTTAAGCCAATCGGAGATGTGGTTCAAGATTTATAATTGTTTTAGTGGATGTGTATACACCCAGCTCGAGCCACTTTCACCGACCACGCTCGAGCCACTTTCACCAACCAGGCTCGAGCCGCTTTCACCGACCACGCTCGAGCCACTTTCACTCACACCATTCGAGCCACTTTCATATACGAATCGAGGACTGTACGCACACCGACTCGTTCACACATGTCAGGAAGACGTTCCGCCTTACACGCTTCAGGAGATTCACAAAACCGACTCCTACCTTGTCATTTTAAGTTCTAGGGTTTTCCATGTTGGACTACTATAAATACTTTTTGTTAAGCCTTGGCTGGACATCTCATCTTTTCTCTCGTTTTCGTTTTGTTCTTTTCTTAAAAGTTTTACCTAGCCACCATATACGTTCTCAGACTTTTGTAATCCGACATCTGGGAGATTATTGAGTATTTGCATTTGATTTCTTTTACAAGTTGTTCATCTCATTTTTACCTATCTAAGAATGCTTGTTTCAATGTTTTCTGGATTTGTATCTTTGGTGATGATTTTCGGATCTGAGTAGTGTGGTAGTTCTTGAGGATGGGATAGACTAGGTGGAGGATCTTAGGATGTAGAGTGTTTAAGCCTTGATTTGTATGACTCCCTTCTGAACTAGTGTTAGAATTACTAGTTTCTCTCTGATTAATTGGAACTAGGTTCGAGACATTTCCACACCCAAAAGGTGTTTGATGAAATGTCTGACCAACTAGTGCCAGAGACTTACGTTCCTAGCCTAAGAGATTAGTTTTATAGGATGTTTGTTGACATGAATGAACTTGCTTGTCATGCCTGCTCGACCATGTTTCTCTAGCGAGAGGTAGGTATGGAAGTGGTTGAGTCTGAGTAGCTTTTGCCAAGAGATTGGATTAGCTAAGTTGTGATGTTCATTGTTTAGGGATATTTTGCTTGTCGTTTGATAAACACTCTGTAGACTAGGATACTCCACTGACATCAATTACTCCCATCCTTAGGACTCTTACCTTTTTGATTTTTATTGCATCCTGAAACCGTTTCTGATCCTGTTATTTAGTTCATGCTAGACTCGTTTTTGTTTTCACTCTTGTTTACTTCTTGTCATGCATTTTCGTTTCTAGTTCTGTAATCCATTTCTGTTTTGCATTTTCATCACTCTAGGTTGTTAGACAAAAACTCTTTTTTTGAATCTGGCTTAACTTGTGACTACTTGATTGCATTTTGATTGTTAGTAAAGTTTCCCAACTGGATTGACACCTTAAGTATTACAACTGCATAAGGTTAATTGAACCTACTAGGAGACACAAAAATCCTAGTATCAATTTGGCGCCGTTGCCATTTGAGATTCGTTTTGCTACATTTGAGATTTCAAGTTTTGCAAGATTAAGTTCTATTACACTTATCATTCTGAGTACTGACTTGTTTTGCATCTCAGGAACCTGTTGATTGCAACCTTGCATGCACACCAAATCTAGAGGAACTCAGAATCTCCTTCCTGCTATTGCCGACATCAATCGGCTACAAAGACCACGCCCAACTTGTCTTCTCGCCGAGCATCACACACTCATCACTATGGACGCTCCTAATGGACAAAATCCAAGACCGCGAAACATTGGTGCTGAGGATGCACCAAACACTCATACTCAGCGTGCTAGAATCGTCCCTCCCGCCGTGCAGAACAACAACTTCGAGATCAAAAGTGGTCTGATATCCATGATCCAAGGGAACAAGTTTCATGGGTTTCCTATAGAGGATCCACTCGATCACCTCGACGAGTTCGACCGTCTGTGCAATCTCACCAAGATCAACGGCGTGAGTGAGGATGGTTACAAGTTGCGCCTCTTCCCATTCTCCGTGGGAGACAAAGCTCATCAATGGGAGAAAAACATTCCCAAGGACTCCATCACCACTTGGGATGACTGCAAGAAGGCATTCTTGGCAAAGTTCTTTTCCAATGCCAGAACAACACGTCTCAGGAATGACATCTCTGGTTTTACTCAGAAGAGCTCCGAATCATTCTGTGAAGCTTGGGAGCGTTTCAAGGGTTACCAGAGCCAATGTCCTCACCATGGGTTCAACAACGAGTCACTACTGAGCACTCTATACCGTGGTGTACTTCCAAAAATCTGCATGCTGCTTGACATTGCCTCTAACGGTAATTTCCTGAACAAAGAAGTTGATGAAGGATGACAACTAGTTGAGAATCTCGCCCAGTATGACGGTAACTACAATGAAGACTATGACCGCACAGTTAGAGGCGACACTGGGTCTGAAGAGAAGTACAAGAAGGACCTCAAAAATGTCAATGAGAAGCTTGACCGTATCTTGCTAAGCCAGCAGAGGAGCGTCCATTTCGTATTTGAGGATGACCCTTTCCAAGTTCCAGATGGGAAGGGCGAGCAGACTGAGGAGATCAGGTATGTTAAGAATCAAGATGGATACAACAAAGGTTACAACCCATACAATACGAATCCCAATTTGTCTTACCGGAGCACAAATGTTGCAAATCCACAAAATCAAGTGTACCCTCCTCAGCAGCAACAACAAGGTCCGCAAAAACATTTTGTTCCTTACAATCAAGGATTCGTGTCTAAGCAACAGTTCCAACAAGGTTATCAAGCTCCTTCCGGACCACCACCAGGATTTTCACCTCAACAAGTTCAACCTACTCAAGCTCCAGATCAAGAAATGAAGTACATGATGCAACTTCTTCAAGGTCAAGCTAGTGGTTCTCTGGATACTGCTAAGAAGTTTGCTGAACTCAGTCAGCGGATGGAATGTTCTTACAATGATTTGAATGTCAAGTTTGAAGCTCTTAACTCCAAGATGAAGTATATGGAAGGCAAGACTGTTTCTACTTCTACCCCAACAACTGGCCAACTACCTGGAAAAGCAGTTCAAAACCCCAAGGACTATGCTACTATCCATGCCATCACCACCCAAGCTGTAGATGTACAGCTCACTGAGGACAATGAGAATTTAGATGGGGAGGATTTTCTTCAATATGAAGTTCAGATAAAGGATCCTGTCGAGGTGCTCAAGGATCCAATTAAGTCAGCCAAGCAATTTGATCCTGAAGCTACTAAAGAACCCGTTGCTCCCAAGGATAAACCTGTGAGATTCATTCCTCCACCATACAAGCAACCTCTACCATTTCCAGTAAGGTTTAAGATGCAGCTTACTGAGAAGTATAAAGCTCTGTTCGAAAACCAAGTCAAGGAGATTGAACTTAGGATGCCTTTGCTTGATGCATTTGCACTTGTGCCTAAATATCAAAAGTTTTTAACTGATTTGGTAACAGAAAGGACCAAAGAGAAGGAGGAGATAGCTAAAGGAGCTCAAGCTAAGGCTCTGGAAGATGAGAGGGTAGTGCATGACATAGGTGGGGTTATTCATGAATGCAAGGCTGTTATTCAGAAGATGATTATCCCAAAGAAGCTAGAGGACCCTGGTTCTTTCAGCTTACCTTGTTCTCTAGGCCTTCAAAAAGTGCCTATGTGACCTTGGTGCTTAAGTAAGCCTCATACCACTATCTGTAGCTCAGAGGCTAGGATTCAACGAATACAAGTCATGCAACCTCCGCTTAATATTGGCTGATAGGACTACTCGATTACCTCATGGTCTACTAGAAAACCTGCCCATCAAACTTGGACAAGCTGAGATTCCTACTGACTTTGTGGTGCTGGGAATGGATGAAGAGCCTAAAGATCCACTAATCCTGGGAAGACCTTTCTTAGCTACAGCTGGAGTAGTAATTGATGTCAAGAAAGGGATGATTGATCTCAATCTGGGTAAAAACTTCAAGATGAAGTTTGACATCAAGGATTCTAAGAAGAAACCAACTATTGATGGGCAGACCTTCGTGATTGAAGAGAAAGATCATAAAGATGGGTTTGACATCTTTGAGAGTGTGAATGAGGCAGAAACTGAGTTTTTGGTAACCAAAGAGAAAACTCAAAGTGTCACTCGACCATTCTCCAACTCGAGTGCAGTCGTTACCCTCCCTAAGCGTCAAGACCTGCTTCCTAAACCTCACCAACCGCAAGAGTCAAGTCCTCCCGCGCTTGACAGTTTGTATGAACTCCAAAATACTCAGATTCTAAGGGATTCAGTGAAAGAGTTAACAGCTATGGTGAAGGAGATGAGTGGGCAAATCAAGAAGCTCCAAGGTACAATGAGAAGTTCTCCTCCAAGGAAATTAAGGAAGAGTTTTGCGATAGTGAAGAAGAGCAGTTCATTTGTTGTTGAACCTGGACAGAATGTTAAAGAGAATCTGGTTAGACAAGACATTCTAGAGGGGTCTCTGAAGCCTCTCTATGAACCTCCCAAAGCATAAGGAGTATGCAAAGTGAAGCTCAGAGACTTTAAACAAGCTCACTTGGGAGGAAGTCCAAAGGTATCATTGTAAATATTTTTTAGGATCCTTGTGTTTTTTATTTTTGTTTTTAGTTTTCTGGTGTTCAGGAATCTGCAGAACAGAGTATGGGCAACAAAAAAAAAGTGAAAGTAAAAGTCAAAAGAAGGCGTTGCGACGCAGCCTAGAGAGGTCAATCACCACCGAGCGTTCTCAACCATCGTCGACTCGAGCAAGGTTCAACAGACGGCGTGAAATCAGACTCGACCCATCCTGAGAGGTTCATCACTCCGCACTCGTTCGAGCCACGCCATCGCTGTCACGCTCGAGCCAATCTCACTCCACACAAGCTCCAACTACCACACTCGAGGCACTCACGTCAACACCCGATCGAACCCCTCTCTCGAGCCACACACAAAGTCTTCATCGAGCCAACTCGTCAGAGAACACTCTCTTCGGTTCCCTCCCCAGCACTTCAATCTTTATATGTGTCACGGGAGCGTCAGCCTTCACCTACTCCTTCACGCCACTTGTCACACGAGTCTAGGGAGAGACAGGGACAAGGTTCGCGTGGTTTCAGAGCCTCCTCAAGTCGTCGATCTGCGCGTCGTTCTGCAGCTCAAGCTGAGCAAGAGGTTGAGCAGCGAGATAAAGCTCAGGGTGATTATCAGGGAATGTAGGAGGTTGAGCAGCAAGGTGATTATCAGCCTACAAATGTGGTAGTGTTAGTCTCGGACCATGGTGAGTCTAGATTTGACGACATGCAGTGCGACGAGCAGCCGAACACTTATCAGAACACGCAAGCGGTTGAGCAGCAAGTCGACCAACCAGCTGAAGTCACTCCCGCGGATCCCAAACAAGGTGAAGGACAGAGCCAGTATCACGCACCAACTCCTTGGGCGAGCACAGACTCCTTCTTCTACTACTGAGGTACTCCGACCTTCCCTCTGTACATACCATTTCATTCACGCATTGTTTATGTTATGATTCTCAAATCCTTCTGCAAATTTTTCTTACACATGAGACTGTGTAATTTAAGTTTGGGGGAGGGTTTGAGATGATGTATATGATGTTGTGTCTTGTGATTCTTATTTCAAATTTTTGCATCATATCATGTTTGAGTCTGCATCCATATATTTGCATAGAAATACTATAAAAATTTGAAAAAAATTTCGAAAATTTCCACAAAAAAACAGATTGTTCATGTAGTTTACACTTGCATATTAGGATTGAGTCTAGTGTTATTTAGGGTTGTTGCATCTAGCATAGGGGTTGATGATGATTGTAACCTTGGTAGCATGCTGGATTCAATAGGATAGGATCAAGACCCTTGTTATTAGTTCTTTGATGCATGTTGATTGAATTTGAAAATGTAAGATTGCAGCATGTTTTGAATTGACGTCATTCCCTATCTATTTGAACCTAATCCTGACTTGCAATTATCTTGTAATGCATTGAAGTTGAACTCATGGATACCATATACATACTTGGATTGTCTTTCACATTTTTTTTACCACCCTTGTCAATCCAAGTAGCTGATTTCCATTTTTGGAACAGTTCCCCGCACCCTTAACCAACCGTTCCTTCAAGCCAATTGTATTCTTGAGTGTCAGGCCTTTTCCGAGTTGAGCTTGTTAGAAAGTGTTAGGTTCTAACCGACAAGAGTAGGATCCTGTGTAGTTCTAGTTCGCGTTATCCGGACTAGTAGGACTAGGTGAGAACTCGATTTTGGGTATTAGGTATGGATTTGTGCAGAAAAATGAAGAGTAAAAAGAAAGTAAAGAGTATAAAGTCTTTGGGAGGAGGATGCGTTTTTAAGGTTTACAAGTCTAGTAAAGAATTTGGGTTGAGTAAAATAATGAGTTACTGGTTCTGGGCATAAAATAAAAAAGATTAGACAAAGAAAATAAAGTAAAATGTTTAAGATTTCTAGAGTCCTTAGAAGAAAAGAAAAAGAACCTTACTGATAATAAAGATTTCCCAATCCGCTAGAATGATAAGAAGTGAACTCTTCCTAAGACTAAGTGTAAAAAGTTTGAGATGATGTTTCTGATGAAGAGTAGAGATAGGATCAGCTTCTGGGTTAGAATGTTAGGACTGAGTTTCCTTGGGGACCTTGGGTAGACAGGGCACTGCTCTTGTATGTATCAGTTGGTTTCAACATTTAGCCTTCTTTTAGGCTCAACTCCTTTTCGTGAGAGAACCTTATTTTGTATTGACAAAACCACTTGAGAATGAGACCATCTTCGTCTTTGACCCTCCACCCTATCCAAATGAGTTCAATGACATTGCATAGCTTGATTCATGGTTCTCTGTTAATAAATGTTAAAGGGGGTGATTGATAGGATTGCATGTGTAGATTAAACAAATGAAATTCCTTCACCATGCATCATAGAACTAAAAACAAGGACCTTTATTCTAACTACTATATTCAGCATGTTTTAGGTTCTCAGACCCCATCTTCACACCTCTCTTCCAGACTTTGCTCTTGATAGTTTGCAAGAGGGCAAGCAAAGACTAAGTTTGGGG
>NC_025702.1:3869650-3900335 GCF_000633955.1 Camelina sativa | reverse complement strand
CCCCAGCCTCTGATCGAGCCACTCTCACTCGTCACGCACCCCATCAGTCCGACCGATCCACTCTCACTCGCCACGCACCACAGCGGTCCGACCGAGCCACTCTCACTCGCCATGCTCTCGAGAGGTCCGACCGAGCCACTCTCAGGTCACCAGTTGAGCTGCACCAATCGAGCCAATCTAAAAACACTCCCGGAACCCTCTCTCGAGCCTATCTCACAATACTCTCGACACCCTCTCTCGAGCCATTTTCACAACACTCGTGGAACCGTCTCTCGAGCCAGTCTCATCCGCTCGGTCGAGCCACTCCGTTCGAGCTGTTCCACTTGAGTGGGATTTAGCTTTCGACGACTTCACTAAAGTTGTAGAAAATTGAATCATCTTTCCAATGCCGCTTATTTCAAGCCAATCGGAGGTGTTGTTCAAGAGTTATCATCGTTTTAGTGGATGTGTATACACCCAGCTCGAGCCACTTTCACCGACCACGCTCGAGCCACTTTTACCGACCACGCTCGAGCCACTTTCACTCACACCATTTGAGCCACTTTCATATACCAATCGAGGACTGGACATACACCGACTCGTTCGCATATGTCAGGAAGACGTTCCGTCTTACATGCTTCAGGAGATTCCCAAAACCGACTCCCTACCTTGTCGTTTTAAGTTCTAGGGTTTTCTATGTTGGACTACTATAAATACTTTTTGTTAAGCCTAGGCTGGACATCTCATCTTTTATCTCGTTTTCGTTTTGTTCTTTTCTTAAAGGTTTTACCTAGCCACCATATATGTTCTCAGACTTTTGTAATCCGATATCTGGGAGATTATTGAGTATTTGCATTTGATTTTTTTTACAAGTTGTTCATCTCATTTTTACCTATCTAAGAATGCTTGTTTCAATGTTTTCTGGATTTGTATCTTTGGTGATGATTTCCGGATCTGAGTAGTGTGGTAGTTCTTGAGGATGAGATAAACTAGGTGGAGGATCTTAGGATGTAGAGTGTTTAAGCCTTGCTTTGTATGACTCCCTTCTGAACTAGTGTTAGAATTACTAGTTTCTCTCTGATCAATTGGAACTAGGTTCGAGACATTTCCACACCCAAAATGTGTTTGATGAAATGTCTGACCAACTAGTGCCAGAGAATTACGTTCCTAGCCTAAGAGATTAGTTGTCTAGGATGTTTGTTGACATGAATGAACTTACTTTTCATGCCTGCTCGACCATGTTTCTCTAGCGAGAGCTAGGTATGGAAGTGGTTGAGTCTGAGTAGCTTTTGCCAAGAGATTGGATTAGCTAAGTTGTGATGTTCATTGTTTAGGGATAGTTTGCTTTGTATGTTAAACACTCTGTAGACTAGGATACTCCACCGACATCAATTACTCCCATCCTTAGGACTCTTACCTTTTTGATTTTTATTGCATCCTGAACCCGTTTCTGATCCTGTTATTTAGTTCATGCTAGACTCGTTTTCGTTTTCACTCTTGTTTACTTCTTGTCATGCATTTTCGTTTCTAGTTCTGTAATCCATTTCTGTTTTGCATTTTCATCACTCTAGGTTGTTAGACAAAAACTCTTTTTTTGAATCTGGCTTAACTTGTGACTACTTGATTGCATTTTGATTGTTAGTAAAGTTTCCCAACTGGATTGACATCTTAAGTATTACAACTGCATAAAGTTAATTGAACCTACTAGGAGACACAAAAATCCTATTATTAGTTGTGTGTAAGGAACCAATACCCCGACTGCACATAGTATTCACTAGAGGTTGTGTAGTGCCAGATTATGGAGTCTTCTGTTTCAACTTGTGAGATATATAAATTTTTGATAGTTGTTATGTCTTCTAGATTGGTAAGAGTCTCCAACTTCTGTGAGTCCCATGTACAGACGTTTCTTGTTTTTTTTTTTTACATCAAAATCTCCGTTGCGAGGACGCTTTGTAAATCTACTTAATTGATAGGTCTAGGCGGATGCTCTACAAGCACATTATCAACACCCAAACGTATTGTTTTGCCATCCCCAACTAGATATCGTGAACCTTTCTTGATCAAATCTAATCCTGATAATAATGATGCCCAACCATAAGATTGATTTTTGCGTTTTTAGCATCTAATAGTCTATCATTACAATAATATCGTGCCTTCCTAACTTTGGCAAATAGAGAGTTAGAATATTTAACAAATCTCCATGCTTGCTTTGCCATGAGAGCATCATTAAACTTTTCTAGGTTTCTAAAACCTAAACCACCCTCTTTTTATTTTTTTTGTAATTTGATAAAATATGTAAGTTAACAAAATATGTAAGAAAAATTATTAAAAACAAATAATGCGAATAAAGAACTGATTTTTTATAAATAAAAAAATCAAATTTGTTGTGAATATAAATATATGACAAAAAC
Source organism: Camelina sativa (assembly GCF_000633955.1). NCBI lineage: Eukaryota > Viridiplantae > Streptophyta > Magnoliopsida > Brassicales > Brassicaceae > Camelina > Camelina sativa. The sequence continues at coordinate 3,897,945 of NC_025702.1, read as the reverse complement.
TTTAAACTAATCAAATTATAAATTTTAATATATATTTCGTTCTTTAATTAAACGAAATAAGAATTCAGCTATTTATCTATAAATATTATAAATTCTATATATTAAAATATATTTTACTTTCTAAAATTAGAGTAGAATTGCAATTAATTTAATAATTATATTATATATTATTTTGACTTAAGTTGAATTCAAAAATTAGAAAAGAGGACAAATGGCAGATTTACGATAGCACATAGCAATCTTTGAGAGAGAGGTTTGTAAGTGATTCTCTACTTTATTTTATTAGATATTGGTGTTCAAATGACATATCATGGGTTTAAAATAAATCAAAGTACAATTAATCCAATTAATTCAAAAATATGTAGCCTGAATGTACTCTAAAGATTCATTTTCATGATCACACTCGAACTTTTATTTCATTTGTTTTCAGTCTTTAACCAAGCAGTATATTATAATTTGTTCAACACCAAAACACACAAATATTCTATTAGTAGGCACACAAGGATGAAAATAATAATAATAGGGTAAGAAATAGAACAATGGAGGTGAAATCGATGATGATGACGAATGTAGCAACAAAAGAGATATCAATGACTTCGACTGAGTTTTTGATAGAATATCATTTTCAATTTGAATGGTATTGATTTTATATCTTAATTTTGGAATTTTTCTTACATAAAATTATTAAAATCCATCTACCATTTCTTTAAGTTTTGGAATCATTAGCTTTATTTTCTATTCTTACATTTTATAGTTCATTTTTGTTGTTATAATTACAATACTATTAATTTAATCAAATATGGATATAGCAAGAAACATCAACAAATTCATTTTTTATTCATTATAATTTTCTTCATTTGTATACTATCAGTTTGATTTCTTACTTTCAAAATTCATTTATATTTTATAAAATAGGTTGTTTAATATTCTTTCTTAACTAATAATTGGTTTAAGATTCATTTTTGGATGCATTATCCAAATTATATGTAAATCTTTAATTAAGTGAAAGTTGAATTTAGAAGATTGCACAAGTAGTCTAATTTGAAAAACAAATCATTTCATAATTAATCATATATACCAGATGAAGATTTGTTCAGTAGATTTATATATATATATATATATACAAATTACCGAACATATACTGCATATCCTCTTCTATATATATATACAAATTACCGAACATATACTGCATATCCTCTTCTATATACAAAAGAAATAAACTTAAGAAAACTAAATATTTCATACATTAATAACAGAATGCAATGAATCATTTAAATGATAAAGGATCTCAAATTCATGAATATAAGAAAATGGAATAAATCAATCATTTAAATGATAAAGGATCTCAAACTTTTTTGGTCACTAATTAGTTATATATATATATATATATATATATAAATTTCTTACAGAACATATACATATTCTTTTATACAAAAAACAAACAGAGAAAAGTTGAGAAAAATGAATATGAGAAAATGTATTATATTGATATTGTTGGTCGTAATGACAACCATGGGAGGAGAGGTAGAAGCACTTTCATGTTGGGACAAGTGCATGTTCGAGTGTGGGCTCACCCTCCAACCTCAAAGTTTTTGCAACCAAAAATGTCTGAAGAAATGCCACCTACCACCTGTTTTGCCATCTCAAATATCGCAGTAATAATTTTCTTTTAAAGCTTTTTTTTTTTTGGTTTTCTTGCCTTTTTTTTTTTTTTTGTTAAATCGTTCTTAGTTAAGAGTAATGATGGGGTACGCTAGTTAGTTCATTGAGTCTGTCTTTTTTTCTATAAGCAAAAATCATTACTAATCATTACATGAAGATAAAAGATATCATTCGGTTTTCTTGCTTTTGTCTTTGAGTTCGCTTTAATGTTTAGATATTAAACTATTTTGTACCTATAAAAAGTTACTATAATTCTATCTTACAGTTTGGACAACTCACCATAAGTGCACAACGTTTGGTAGTGTTTTATGTTTATGCAGAAGATTAAATGATAAAAGAAAACCTTATATTTTGAAAAAATTAAAATAAAATTATAACTAGTAAATACACATTTTCATAAATCTAGTATATGTTAAGAGAATGATATATTTCTATACATATGTATATAGACATATATATGTTTTTTACTCGATTCATTTTATATAAACTAATTTACTGTATTTTGTTTGTGTTGTATACTTGTATTGTACAGGGACAGTGCATATTATTGGGGAGGGGTTAAGGTGAGAAATGGCTTCATCAATGGTTCCGTTCGAGAAATAGAGACATAATAATAATAATAATAATAATAATAATAATAATAATAATAATAATAATAATAATAATAATAATAATAATAATTTTGTTGATTTGAACAAGCCATTTAAAGTATTTGTATTGGCTTTGCCTACATTTTGTAAGTCCGAATGAAGCAAATAAATATAATTTCTTAATCGATCATCACTACAATGTCAGACTTATTTTCATTTCTGAAGTTTTTTTTGTCACGTTTGTAATTAGGTTTTTGAATCAATTCAATAAAATTAAAACTTAAATGTGTTGTTCTGCTCATCTTTTCTTCAAGAGAATTTGGCAGCAATAACAAAAAAAAATTCTATATTTCACTCTATGGCTACACTAACCATTAAAAACTTATATTAGCTGTATTTTATATAATAATCACTAAAGTAACCCTGTTGCATTATCTACAGTTGAACAATCAAATGACATCATCCCTCTCTCCTCTTCTTGCACACGTACACACGTCTATACTCATGTGTGTTCTTTCCATTTTTTTCTTCTCTTTCCAATTATTATCATATTTGCTTTGAATATATTTTTTTTTTTTGGAAAAAAACCTGCCAATTCTACTATAATGTAGATCTTTCACACATATCATGGCTTAAATTTGAACAAACAGATTCTTTTTTTTTTGAAAATACATAAACAATTTTTTTTTTTAATTTCATTTAGGATGGAATATTACTTTTTTTAATATCATTCAATATACAAACCACCATACTATTCTATAAATCATTTGAGTAAAGTTTATCAGAATTTTCAAGCTATTGTAAGTGTTGATTTGTTACTTTTTAGAGAAAAAGAACATAGATAAACATTATATTATAGATGAGCATTTGGTACAGTTACATAAAATAATAGATTATGAGAAGAAAATCTAGTGATATCTTAAACAAATTTACAAGAATTCTTTTTGTTCTATATAGACTACAAACCATTATTTCAATAGTTTTGGTTGGTTGATAATTTATGTCGGTTTTACATGGTTTTCTAGGATATAAAAGTTTTTTTTATGTATGTTTAACTTGGTCGTTTGGGTTTTATAAGTTCTATCATGTAGAGTATATCATTTTATTTCCGGTACGCATTTAATCAGGTAAATACTAATTTTATTTTCAAATAACGAAGTTATGAATTGTGCATTTTAAACATAAATTTCCCTTTTAGGATATATCATTTAATTTATACTTGTTAGGTATTAAGTTTGACAATTTGGGTTTTCGATGTTATGTCTTTTTTTTTGTGCAAACAATGTTATGTCTTCTAGCGTTTAGTGTTCCTTCTTCATCAAGCGATTAATATGAACCATTTTTTTGTTGTAACATCCACGAACCGGAATTCTAGTTTGGGATGTGCATCGGTCGATGCTGGTAGTGCATCCGTCGATGCATAGCCGGTTTAGTGCAGACGAGTTTAGGTTAAACACTGCGTTTTGGGTTAGGAAAAAACCTTTAAGTTGTGTCTTTGTCTCATTAGGTGAGTTGAGCCGTTTTTGAGAGAAAAGAGAAGAGAGAAAAGGTTCTTGATTGTTCTTGAGGATTTTGGGAGTTTTGAAGCTGTTCATGTAGAGATCTGTAGCTGAGATCAATGTAGGAGCTTCCTAGGAGCGTGTTCTTGCTTGTTTGTGGTTCAGAATCTTCTGTGGCAAAGGTAAGTGCATGACCATGGCTTATCTAAGCTGGAGAGTCACTGATCTGTTTGTTTATGTGTTGTTTGGCTTGTTAGAACATTGTTTAGGTTCGTGTGAGGCTTTCTTGTGGCTTGGGATCGAGTCTTGTGGTTGCAGGAACAAAGATCCGACGAGAAGTTTCGGGGAAAACGATGTTCGTCATGTGCATCGGTCGATGCATTTTGTGCGTCGGTCGATGCAAATGCAAGGACGGCGCGGATTGACCTAAGAGCATCGGTCGATGCCATGTGGAGGCGTCAGTCGATGCAATTAGGGTTTTCGCGTGACGTCGAGCATGCGTCGGTTAATGCAATGGGAGCATCGGTCGATGTAAGTGAACCTTGCATTGGTCGATGCATATCATGCGTCGGTCGATGCAGTCCCAGGTGGTGTCGTTCAATGCAAGGTTTGTGTCGGTCGATGCAGAGTCTGGTTTGTTTGTTGAATGTTGTATGATGGTTAGATTATCTCTATTGCTTGTGTGTATAGCCCAGTAGATGAGAGAATTGTCTTACTGAGTGTTTATAAAATACCCATGCATTGGAATTTGTGTTTGTGGTGCAGGTAAAGGCAAAGTGTGATCGTGGAATCAAGGCAATGAAGAGGAGGATGTTCTAGGGACTCGATTGGATGTTGTCTGGCATTGTTAGGTTGTTAGAGTTGAGTCTTTAGAACTTGGTAGGTTGTTGGTTCCTTGTTTCATGTTGTTTGATATTGGAATGGTTATTGATTATTATTGGATATTGGTATTTGTTATTCCGCTGTTGGTTGTGATTGTGGTTAGGTGGCTAGTGGGCATGGGACCACTAGTTATAATTTATTATTATTATTAATATTAATTATTTATTTATTTTAAAAAAAAATTGGTCGGGTCGTTTCACTTGTTCACATTCAATTTGGGTTTTTTTTTTGTTTTTCTGTATCTTTAGGATCTAGTATTTTCTTCTTATGGTTTTAATTCAGTTCTCTATTTTTGATGGTCAGGATTTACTATTTTTTTTTTTGTCATGTTACTATTTATTTATTGTCTTATGATGTAGTAGAATTTATATTTAGTCATAGTCAAACGGGAGGAAAAACAAAATAAAAATATGAACCCTTTTCTAATTCACATTCAGTTTCTTCGTCATGTTATTATTTATTTATTGTCTTGTCTTGCATAAATTAGAAGTTGCACTAATTACTGAGTAATTAAAAATAGTAATTAGAAGTTGCACAAATTACTGAGTATACATATTTTTATTGAGAATTTGTTATAAATACCCTTTTTGAGATATCCCTTTTCAAAAATACCATTTTTTGAACATTTTCATTTTAACCTCTTTTACATAATTACAATATGTTAAAATAATTTTTAGAATTTTTTTTTTAGGTTTGGGTTCTCAAATTTTAGTTTTTAAGAGGTAGAATTTAGTATTTATTTAGGGTTTATAGTTTCGAATTTAATCATTTTATATATTAAAAAGGTATATTTTTGAAAATGCACACCTTGAGAGGAATCAAGGAAATGAAGAGGAAGATGTTCTAGGGATTCGATTGGATGTTATCTGGCATTGTTAGGTTGTTAGAGTTGAGTCTTTAGAACTTGCTAGGTTGCTGGTTCCTTTTTTCCTGTTGTTTGATATTTGAATGGTTATTGATTATTATTGGATATTGGTTTTGTTATTCCGCTGTTGGTTGTGATTGTGGTTAGGTGGCTAGTGGATATGGGACCACTAGTTATAGTTTATTATTATTATTAATATTTATTTAAAAAAAAACGGGTCGGTCATTTCAGTTTGGTATCAGAGCCCTTATGGTTCTAGGTTTTGGTTCACTAGGTTTCTGTTGTGATGTTAGGGATTGCATGTCTTGATTGATTATGTGAGTTAGTCAATTGTGTGTGGCATGGAGTCCTAGAACATCCTCTTCGAGCCTACAACGTGATTCCACGGTGAGTTTATGTTTTTGTGTTTATGTGTTATGTTAAGATTGCTTGTTAGCCTCTGTTCTTGGAAGTGCAGTGGTTAAAGGTGTTTGAGTTGTTGTTCCTGGGCGTGGGCGTTGTCGTGGTCGTGGTCGGGCGGGTTTCCGAGGCCAACAAGTTTGTGGTCCAGAGTTCCACGAGGATGTACGCCGTAGGATCGCAAGCACCTCAAGAGGGACCAGAGGGGGTTAGCCGGTGAGCGTGCCATGGGTGCTGGGAACCCAGTGTGGGGTTGCAGCAGGTGGAGTCCAGGGTCGAGATGATCGCTTTGCGGATATGTTGGTGTGTTGTGGGAGAGGTTACCGAGAGCGGTACCAGTGTAGGCTCCAGTTGTACCGCATGTGGCGGGTTGCAGCCGAGGGCTCCGGATGTTGAGGACTATCCATATTTTGTTAGGAGGACGGAGCAGCGGTAGATGACCGGTACGAGATTCTTATCGAGAGGTATCGAGCCTAGAGGGGCGGATAGGTGGTCATATCCAGTTGGATCAAATACTTCTCTGTTTGGTGGGTAATCCAGGTTGATATGAGAGGTTGAGCGGCCAGGTGTAACATTGCAATGTTATACTCGGACCACAGGAGGTACTTTTGGTCGAGAGATGTTTATAGTCGTTAAGGATTGATGCTTCTGAAGGGATGGTGATTCCCTTAAATACTGATAGCTCGAGGGGCTGGGGGCTCCAAGAGTGGCAGAGGGGATGATGTTCCCCTGAGGGGATAACTAGTTCCCCTGATACCGAGATCTTGAGGATTGTGGTCCAAGAGTGAGACGGTATAACTCGAAGACGCTGGTCAAAGAGTGAGATCGGTATGGCTCGAAGTTGCGACCTAAGGGTGGAGGAGTTGGGAGCAAGCAATACCTAGGACGTGAGTATAAACAAGCCGATTGAATGTAGACCTCGAGAGATTTACAGTGGTTTAATCTTGGGTTTTGGATGTGTTGACCAATGGGTCAGGGTCTTGTGACCAGAGCAGTTATGAATATGTGGCTGTTGCGCCAGGATTGTGAGGCTGGTGGTGCTGGAGTCCCGAGAAGAGGAGTTGCAGCAGGTTGAGCCGGGAAAGGCATGCTTGCCAGATACATAAGTTCACGAGAAGCCTTCATGGCAGGATAATCTAATTGTTGCGACGATGTTGGATTACATTCGTTGGAGATGGACATGGTTGCTAGATTCAAGGTTTTGGTAAGCTTGCTGAGGGAAACAAGGCAAGTGGTTTGAGTTGGCGGCTTGCAAAGCATTTGATGTGGTGAATCAGAAAGTGCGAACGTATGGTACTTGTTTGTTTTATTACATTCGTATTGATGATTTGCTCTGGAGAATTGCTAAGCGAAAAGCTAACTTTGTAATAAGCTATCTTGTGGAAGTTTCCCTAAGAGACAAGTTACTAGAGGTTGTTGGATGGACAAGAGGTGTTGATATCCAGGTGGTGGTAATTGGATGTCAGCATACTTAATTATTAGTCTAGTAGAGCTAAGGAAGAAAATAGGGGGTTCATCTGTCCTAGTGTATTACCGTGGTGAGCGCTGGTGTTATACGTTAAGAAGAAGGATGGGAGTTTCCGCTTGTGTATTGATGACATGGGTCTCAACCGGGTCACTGTGAAGAACAAGTACCCTCTTCCGAGGATTGATGAGTGGCTGGATCAGTTAAGAGGTGCTACTTGATTCTCCAATCTGGCGTCGGGTTATCATCAGACCCCGATAGATGAGGCAGATGTGAGGAAGACTGCTTTTAGGACAAGGTACGGGCATTTTGAGTTTGTGATGATGACGTTTAGGTTGACAAATGCACCAGCAGCGTTTATGAGATTGATGAACAGCGTGTTTCAGGAGTTTCCGGACGTGTCTGTCATCATTTTCATCGATGACATCATGGCTTATTCTAAGAGTCCTGAGGAGCATGTAGTGCATTGGTGGGTAGTTCGGGAGAGGCTGTGTGAGCAGAAGTTGTTTGCTAAGTTGAGCAAGTGTAGTTTCTGGCAGCGGGAGATGGGTTTTCTAGGTCATATTGTGTCTGCAGATGGGGTCTCTCTAGATCCAGAGAAGATTCAGGCTATCAGAGATTGGCCTAGACCGCAGAATGCCACAGAGATCAGGAGTTTTCTTGGTTTGGTAGGTTACTACAGGAGGTTTGTGCAGGGGTTTGTGAGTAGAGCACGTCCAATGACTAAGTTGACAGGGAAGGATGTTCTTTTTGTCTGGTCACAGGAGTGCGAGGAGGGCTTTGCAAACATGAAGGAGATGTTGACAACCGCTCCAGTGTTGGCTTTGCCTGATCAGGGAGAACCCTATGTGGTGTATACAGATGTATCCAGAGTTGGTTTGGGGGTGTGTTGATGCAGCATGGGAAGGTGATTGCCTATGCTTCGCGGCAGTTACGGAAGCATGAGGACAACTATCCTACTCATGATTTGGAGATGGGTGTTGTAGTTTTTGCCATGAAGATTTGGAGATCTTATCTTTATGGTGCAAATGTACAGGTGTTTACAGATCATCAGAGCCTAAAGTATATATTCACTCAGCCCGAGCTGAATTTGAGGCTGAGGCGGTGGATGGAGCTGGTGGCGGATTATGATTTGGAGATAGCCTATCACCCTAGTAAGGCTAACTTGGTTGGAGATGCTTTGAGTTGGAAGCGGGCGGCTTCGGCTCAGGAGCAGGATATGGAGTCTATGGTAGGTGAGATCAGTGCATTGAACTTGTGTGCAGTTTCTCAGGAGCCGTTGGGTTTGATTGCAGCTGATAGAGCAGATCTGTGGAGCAGAGTGCGGTTGGCTCAGGAGAAGGATTTGGGGCTGGTGAATCCCTCAAAGGATGTTGTTTCAGAGTATCAGGTTTCGGCTAATGGTACTATTTTGGTGCATGGACGGATTTGTGTGCCTAAGAATGAGGAGTTGAGGCAGGAGATCCTGAGAGAGGCTCATGCGAGCATGTTCTTGAAATAATAAGATGCGTGCTAGATCTACAGACTTGTATGACAGATATGTATGTGAGATGCTTAACAGAGAGATGAAAGGATAGTGAAGAGACGACACAAGAGATTTGTTAATGGGGTTCGGATAACCTACATCCCTGGGACCAAGTCCAGAATCATTCACTAGAATTAGAACGCAAAAGTCACATTTGCCAATGGTATCTAGCACACACTTTTGCCTACCACTCTAATCTACATGAACTAAAGGAACCACCACTCTTTGTCTTTTCCGACGAGTGTGAACCTCTACAAAAACCACCAGCATATTCTCTATCTTACTGGTGGGACAACACCACACACAACATGTGTGTTTCTCTCAATTTTAGGTCTAGGGTGCGTAAGCTTCTTCTTGCTACCACATTTTCCTTTTTGCCTCTTAGAGTTCTCCACAAACCCTAGGTTCCACAAGCTTCTTCCTCTTGACTTTTGGGTAAAAGCTTGTTCTCTTTTTGTCAACTTGACCCATGCTTTTGTTTCTGACGCACCTAACACAAGCTTGCTTTTCTGACACAGCCGCTCCACTGTTTGTTACAACTTGAAGCTTTTCCGCTCTGTTGCACTACACAACCTCTTCACGAGGTTTACCCTGTTTCCAGTTCTGTTGCACTACACAGCCACTAAACATGTCTGCTCTGTTTCCACCTCTGTTGTACTTCAGGTTTACTCAACTGCTATATATCTTTGCTCTATTATAGTTGCTCATTTCTTTCTGCTCTAATGTGCTTTCAGGTTCCTCAGCTGATTAAGAATATCTTGGGTCAGTTCTCACTTCTTGGATCTTCACAATAAGACTCCAAGATTCAGCATGTCACTTCATGACACAGCAACTTCACATTGAGCTGTCTTGGCTGTGGTAGATTCTCTGATTCTCTATCTGAGGAATCATTACGTCTATGTCTGTAGCTGGTTACACAACCTCCAGCTTGTTCACTGATTTTGTGTATGTACCCATGGTTGTATCAGATTTGTTCAATGCTTCTTGATCATCTCTCTTGAGTCTAATAACCAGTAACAACACCAATATATCTTCAATCTCTCCCTTTGTTACTGAGTTATAGAACTCAAGCTTTCTCTATTCTTGCACTTGATGATCTTCAAGCTTTCATGTCTTTCATGTTGTAACTGAAACTTTGGCAACTTCATTACCTTGAGAGGATTCTGTTAATGTGATCTTCTCTTATCTGTTTCACTAGTTGCTCCTTTACACCTTGTTGTCAGTCTTACAATTATGTCAACACAATGTATCTTCAATCTCTCCCTTGTTGACTGAGTTGTAGGACTGACAAACGTTGATGATCTACAACCTCTACAAATCATGTTCTTGTTTCTTTTGGCACATCAGTTTCAAGCAACTTCAATCTCGGTCAACACCCAAATAAATCTCTCCCTTGTTGATTGAGTTGAAGGACTCTAGCTCTCCCTTAATCATAACCCATCAATCTCCTGATCTTGACCCGAACACATTTTCAGTGAATATCAAACACCCCCAAGTGTTGCCTGCAACCACGACATAACATAGCAACAACAACAACTAGCATATGGGAGTATATCAAAGAGTCTCCCTTTACAGCTCTGTTTGATATTCAACTTCATACAATGAATCAACTCGTTATCAACAAACCTTAGACTTTGACATTAATACCATATTCTGCATTAATCAAACATCTTCAAGTTGTGATAGCAGCAATGACACAAGCATAGCAGCCCCAACAACTAGCAAATAGAAGTAAGTACAAGAACTCTCCCTTTTTAGCGCAGTTTGATACTTAAGCAATCGATGACACTAACTCATCCTACAAGGCAACCATAATAACTCCCCCTGCTTGAGTGCATAACTAAGGTAAAAAGTAACAAATCAAGAGCATAGTCCAATAAAGAACTCATTAAGCATAATATTGATCTTCCTCTTGCTTTGATGAGAAGAGTCTGCTCAGACTTGCCTAAACACTGCAGAAACTTCACACATACCAAAATCATAAGACCAGAACACGATATTAGCCATCAAACCATTGACAATGATTACTTGGTTACAATGACACAAATGAGCTCAGAACTAGTTAACCCATCTTCAGAAATGTACCGCTGTCGCCAATAGGAACAAGATCAAAGCCTGCCGTACGCACAGAACAGCAAATTTCTAAAGACAAAAACATAAACTAGTTCTGAGCCGAGAACACTTCCTTGAGAGCACAAATGTCAAACATCTTAAAATCCTCTTTGAACCTTATGAATCTTAACTTTGTCAGAAACTCATCAGCATTAGCAAGCAATGTGCTTTATTTCAAAGTTCACCCTTTGAACAATGGAAGCAAAAACAGATCAGAAGCAATAACACAATCATCAAAATAATACCTTTGTAGTCGCATCGGAAACTTAGACATATAATCTCTCCAAGAATTGATGATTTGTTAAACGTAGCACTGACTGAATAACCCCAGCTTATGCAGACTTGCTTGCTCAAGTAGTCATGATTTAGAACTGTTTTCAACCTTGCAAATATGTTTCAAAAACCCTTCTTTAACTTGACAAACATACAAGGAATCGTTCTTACCAAGCCAGATCAGAGATCCATATACAATACTTCATGAAGTAGAGGTATCATCCATATCAACCAGTTACAATATAGATCACACCCATGCTGTTCTTGAGACTCCTCCTGATCTTGAACCTCAGGCATTACACCAAACCAGAGAGTTGGTACAGAAACACACGCACACAACAGTTGCTTGCAATACCGAACAAGACATCATGACCATAATATCAACCACGCGTGCTCACAAACTTTAACCAAAAAACTATACCTCGGATTTAAGAGCAACATTGAGATAAAACCAGATGACCATACCTTGAGACAACCTTTAAACAACATCTTTTGATCCCAATAGTGAACCAGTGAATAAGACAATACAATTGCAGCTTCTGAAGTAGCTGATGTTTCAGTATTTGGAACATCCTTCTTCAACACACAAAAGAAGAACCTCATAAACAATCCTCAGATTTAAAAACTAGAGCAGCAACAGTTTCTTGAATTTCAAAAGCGATGTCCCAACTTTCACTGACAAGACACTTCAGCTTCCTGGGTTACAACATAATCGGTTTTACTCAACTCTGAGTATTCTACCTCAGATTGATCCCAAACAACATCTCCTTGCAGATGTCACTTATGCTAACCTTGCAGAACTGAACCGGAGTTACACAACTCTGAGTATTCTACCTCAGATTGATCTCGACCATCTTATACTACTAGTGAAAGTGAATCCTTCTCTTAAACTTTAATAATTGGGCGCTCTTATTATTCTCTTCTAACACCCAGAGGTCTTCTTGAATATTCTGCAACAACTAACTTGTAAACAATCTCAACCAATACAAGGCACAACTGAGAACAAAACCAATATCAACTGATACGAGCTTCAAGGACATTCTTCACTAAAACCTCCAATACAAAATTTCAATAAAAACATATGGGTTTCACATCTCCATAGTAACACTTCTCTCGTGACACTAACTCCCAGCAGAGATTAATTCTTTGTAAACATATTCCATCACGCAGAGGGTTTTACTTGTACTGACATACCTTTGAGGTAGTGACATAGAGGTGAATGTCTGCCTTGAACACTTCAGACTTTGGTGCAAGATATTCATCTTCAGATCAGATGACTTTCCACACTTCTTCACAAACAACTTCGTCTTACTCACTGATGGAACTTAATACTTTGATTATGATTACCAGACCTATGAACATTAAGAACTTCTGTCTCTTTTTCCAACCATGAGGTCTTACACTGAACTTCTTCTCCTGCATTGATGTAGAGCCTCTCTTGATGCAGAGCCTGCTTTGATGTAGAGCATAGACGAAAAAACAAAACAGCCCATAAAATTCCAAAATGTTGTGGGATGATCAAAGACAGCAATATGAAACCACAGGAGAAAGCAGATCACAATTTGGATTTACAGATTGTAAGTTAAGACCAAATTTCCAAAGCATATCCAAAATGCTAAACACCGGCGAACAACTAACTTTAGGAACAGTTTCCCATCAAATGACACCGACTCAGAAAGAGACCTTTATATCGCTGAAAAGATCTTGCTTTCAAGATTCCAAGACATCTTTCAATGCATAGATCTGAGGCCTATAGCAAAGTCAAAATCAGAGGCAAAGTCAGACAAGAAACCATCTTCATGAAACTGCAACTCCATCAAACTCATAACTTATTCTTCATATCTCCTACTTTTATCACTATGAGTTAGTTTTTCTCCCCCATGTTGATTATGTGTTTCAACCAAGAACTGTTCCATAGGAAACACAAAATCAACAGAACATAGACCTTGTCTCTTTGTAGACTTCAAAGACCTTGATATATCTTTCATAAAAACTGGTTAACCATCCTTGATACACGACATCAACGAAGCAGCAATTCAACCCAGAAAATTCTGCAACTTAGTAGCATGATCAACATCAGAGATAGAGAACCATAGGTGAAAGCAGATCATGGTTTGTGTTTACGGTTTGGAAGTTATGACCAAATCCCCAAAACATATCCGGAAAGATAACTCTGCAAACAACCAACTTCAAAAGCAGATTCCAATAATATCACACAGAACCAGAAAAAGATCTTTATGTCCTTAAGAAGATCTCATTTCCAAGTTATGAGAACATCTGTCAGCACTAGAAACCAAGATCCTGTCTTTTGATCTCAACTAATCAATATGACCTCAAGTCTTTTTCTTTAGCTAGAACTTTATGTCCTTAAGAAGATCTCATTTCCAAGTTATGAGAACATCTGTCAGCACTAGAAACCAAGATCCTGTCTTTTGATCTCAACTAATCAATATGACCTCAAGTCTTCTACTTTAGCTAGAAGCTTCTTTGATAGGCTGAGACAAACCTCTACAACACAACTCATGCAATTCAACCCTTCCCTGATCACTTCATCACCATATTGTTTCTATCTTCATTAGATGGTAACACTCCACATGCTTCATCAAGAATACATAAAAGCTCAAACTGAACCCAAACATGTGGTTGAGGTCGAACTTCACAGACACCTGCAGCTTTGACCTATCTTCACGATTTTCTGTAATGGGCTTAGATATAATGCCCCACTAGGTCGACTTCATCTTCTTCAGAGCATCTCTCAAACCCAAAAATCAAGCTCAATAGTCCAAACTTCTGATCTTATAGCCATATTGAATCAGCTATGAATTCTCTTTCTTTCTAGACCTTGAAGCTTAATTCAGAGAGGATCGTGTTTTCTTCACAAAGACAATTCAAACCCACTCAAATTAGAAGATCAGATTCGTTGAACAAAGCAGAAAAGAATGTTACTGAACATCCTGTCTGAGCTACTCCGGCCAGCACTGGTACACCATTGTCTTCTCTCAGAGAGCAATCTTTATACAGATTTATATCACCTACTTGTTGAGATTGCTCACACGACGAATGACTGACACAGAAAAAATAAATCATCCAATTGGCCATGAGCACCGTGAGACTCAGAAATAGAGACACTTTTTCCATCATGGATTTCTTTGTTAATAGACTTGTAGCTCTTTCAAGTTGAGACGAAAAAGAAATGATTGACTACATGTCCATCGACAGATAGTGGGCTTTGATAAGCCGAAGAGACCTCACCAGAAATCATTTAAAAGGTCCATTCCACTTTTTATTTTCTCACTCTTTTCCGATAAAAACATTGAAGAAGAAAAAGAGAACACACTTGTTGACTTTTGTTCCATCATTTCTTCTTCTTTGAGAAGCCAGCTGGTCACGCATACTTGTCCACTTGATATTATTTTAATAATAATTTTTACTCATGAAATTTTTGCTTTTCTTCTGACACGGGACAAACATACACGTTTCCTCTTATCTTCAACATTTAGGATCTAGAGATCAAGTCTTTCTCTTCAACCTTTAGAAAAACTCAGATATTCAGAAAACCCAGTTCATCAGAACCCCATATCTTCAGAATACCCAGATCTTCAGAAACCCCGATCTTCAGAAATCCAGATCTTCAGAACCCCAGATCTGCTTAACAAACTTCCTTTTAATCCGCTATAACAACTACAACCACTTAATAATAATTCACCGAGAGAGATGTTCCACCACATAACTTGAACTTTCTGACTTCCATTAGAAGTTTCAACAGAACAAGCTTTTTCAATTGTTGCTAAAGACCAAAGAGAGACAAACTAGCAGCAGGACAAACACATTCCAGCGAGTTTGAAAACAGATCCACCGTCGTCATCTTTCTCTCTTTCTCTTTTTTTCTTCATTTTCATCAACCTGGAAAGAACCCATCACTTGATTTTCTCCAAATAAGAAAATAGCTCATCTTCCTCATCTAGACACATCTCAGGATCTAACCTGTTAGAGATATTAATCTCAAATCGGTTTCCAGCTCTGATACCAATTGAAATAATGAGATGCTGATATGATCATTAGACCATACAAGAAGATCCTTGAGCCTTGTTCAACACGAACAAAGTTGAAGATCAATTCTTCCAGCCAAACAACCATTTGCAATGCATTCCATTTGCCAAAGGAGGTTAATCTAGTTGTTCACTTGAAGAGTTTTAGGTCCAACTGGTTTAAGAACTTCCAGAATTATGTATGGCAACCAGGTGTTGTTTCTACTAAGCCAAAAGTGAAGAAATGATACAGCCCATGTTGTTTCTCATCAGCAAAATTGGACCAAGGAATGAAAGAGAGAGAATTTCATGGATGCACTTATTGGGCTAGTTCAAGAGATTATGGGAAAGGTGAGCATAGGAAATTCTATTGGGGATGTTGTCTACCAAGTCCAGTCCATTTTGAGTCTAATTCAAGTCCAAGAAAGCCCAAAATAATCACTTTATTTTGTAGTCAAAGAGGGGTAACGAAAATAGAGTTCAACTCACCTTGGGAAGGACACCTTGGAAAGGCAAACTTCATTAGTTGGGTCTTCATTCAACTAACTATCTTTATTATGTTTTTGTTTCAAGAATAATCAATATTTGGCTCTGTTACCAAGTTTCTTATCCCTATATAAACTCAAGTAATCTCATTTGAGAATAATCAACCAATTTTCCTTTTCATTTTAGAGTCTATCTCTTTGTTCTTTGTCTAGAACATTTCTTTGTTTCTTGGTGTGTAATATCCAAGCAACGGTCTCCCTTTGCTGGACTAGTGTGTCATATCTAGCAGTGATTGGAGTTGGGAATATCAGCAGCCTTCCGCAACTGTTGTGCGACCCCTCAATCCATCAAATATCCCTTGTTGCACCTTGCACCTTGGCAAGTTTCTATCATTTCTAATCCGGCTGAGTGATCCTCGAATTTTGGGTGAATCAAGTGGTATCAGAGCTTTCAAGAATCACATCAAGTGGTATTAGAGCCACTCAACCGGTATTTGTTTGTTCATCTTCTCATCTATCCATCTTTTCATCTTTTTCTTTCTTCTTCTATCTTTTCATCTTTTATCATATTCTTTCTTTCATCTTCTATCTATTCATCTTCTCTCAAAACAAAAAAAAACAAACAAAAAAAAACAAACAAAAAAAAAAGAACAGGAAAAAAGGAAAAAAAAAAGAAAAAAAAAAGAAAAAGAAACAAAAAAAAAACAAAAAAAAAAGAGGAAAACAAAAAAAAAAAGCAAAAAAGAAAGAAAAAAAAAAGAAGAAAAGAAAATGTATAATGATCGTCGAGATTGTGGGATCATCGAAGATGGAGTGCTTGGGATTCCAAATCTACAATTTCAAGCACTTATTGGAGAGATGCGTAGGACGTGGAGGGTTGAGATGTATGCCATCTACAAGAGGTTGGATGAAGTTCAAGCGGAAGCACAACTGAGACGACCACAAATGTTGCATCATAGAAGAGAAAGAGATCAACCTAGAGTAGCAAGGGCTGATGATTATTACAGTAGTCAATCCTCAACAGGGAGCCACATGAGACCAAGAAGTGCTAGAGAAGCAAGAGGTAGAGTGGATGATAACATGGGTATTTTGAAGTTGAAGATTCCTACCTTTCAAGGCAAGAACGACCCAGATGCATATCTTGAGTGGGAGAAAAATATTGAGTCGGTTTTTAGTTATCAAAACTATTGCGAGATGAAGAAGGTACGATTTGTAACCATTGGATTTTGTGATTATGCTATTACTTGGTGGGATCAGTTGGTGATAAGCAGGAGGAGAAATGGACAACACCCCATTGAGACTTGGGCAGAATTGAAGTCTATGTTGAGGAAGCGATTTGTTCCCCACCATCACCATCGTGGTTCAAATCATATTTAAGGAGAACTTCTAGACCAACTGATGGAGCGTCTACTGTCACGCCAAGTTACCAACGAGAAAGGATGTCTCTTGTTTCTAAGGAAGAGGAAGCTTCTTTTGTTTCGTTACCATCACCAAAGGAGCACAAGGAGTTGCTAGTTCAGGATAATCTGTTGAAAATAACAAATTCACCGAGTGAGAAAATGGAAGCCGAGGAACCAAAGCAGAAAGAGATCAGAAAAGATCAGAGTGAGGAAGTTGCAAAAGAAGGCATGATCATCAACAACCTTGGCAGTATGGATGATTCACCTAATGCACCAACAAAGAGAGAAAAGTCAATGGTTCACTTCTGGTCAAGTAAGATGGAGCAAGTTTTGGATCTTTAGGAAAAAAGAAAGGTCTCACGGAAAAGGGTGCATTTCTGCTTCATGGTATGCAATATGGACACATATATTCTCTCAAAGAGAAGCCACCAGAATCACTTCAACACTCTCCAATCCATGGCCGTACAATTTTGAGGACGAAACTTTTTCAAGAGGAGGGGTATGATATGATCATTAGACCATCCAAGAATATCCTTGAGCCTTGTTAAACACGAACAAAGTTGAAGATCAATTCTTCCAGCCAAACAACCATTTGCAATGCATTCCATTTGCCAAAGGAGGTTAATCTAGTTGTTTACTTGAACAGTTTTAGGTCCAACTAGTTTAAGAGCTTCCAAAATTATGTATGGCAACCAGGTGTTGTTTCTACTAAGCCAAAAGTGAAGAAATGATACAGCCCATGTTGTTCTCATTAGCAAAATTGGACCAAGGAATGAAAGAGAGAGAATTTCATGGATGCACTTATTCGGCTAGTTCAAGAGATTATGGGAAAGTAGAGCATAGGAAATTCTATTGGGGATGTTGTCTACCAAGTCCAGTCCATTTTGAGTCTAATTCAAGTCTAAGAAAGCCCAAAATAATAACTTTATTTTGTGGTCAAAGAGGGGTGACAAAAATAGAGTTCAACTCACCTTGGGAAGGACACCATGGAAAGGACACCATGGAAAGGCAAACTTCATTAGTTGGGTCTTCATTCAACTATCTATCTTTATTATGTTTTAGTTTCAAGAATAATCAATACTTGGCTTTGTTACCAAGTTTCTTATCCCTATATAAACTCATGTAATCTCATTTGAGAATAATCAACCAATTTTCCTTTTCATTTTAGAGTCTATCTCTTTGTTCTTTGTCTAGAACATTTCTTTGCTTTTTGGTGTGTAATATCCAAGCAATAGCCTTCCTTTGCTGGACTAATGTGTCATATCTAGCAGTAATTGGAGTTGGGAATATCAGCAGCCTTCCGCAACTGTTGTGCGACCCCTCAATCCATCAAATCTCCCTTGTCGCACCTTGCACATTGGCAAGTTTCTATCATTTCTAATCCGGTTGAGTGATCCTCGAATTTTGGGCGTATCAGATGCGTGCTAGATCTACAGACTTGTATGACAGATCTGTATGTGCGATGCTTAACAGAGAGATGAAAGGATAGTGAAGAGATGACACAAGATATTTGTTAACGGGGTTTGGATAACCTACATCCCCGGGACCAAGTCCATAATCATTCACTAGAATTAGAACACAAAAGGCACATTTGCCAATGGTATCTAGCACACACTTTTTCCTACCACTCTAATCTACATGAACTAAAGGAACCACCACTCTTTGTCTTTTCCGACGAGTGTGAACCTCTACAAAAACCCCTAGCAGATTCTCTATCTTACTGGTGGGACAACACCACACACAACATGTGTGATTCTCTCAATTTTAGGTCTAGGGTGCGTAAGCTTCTTCTTGCTACCACATTTTCCTTTTAGACCTCTTAGATTTCTCCACAAACCCTAGGTTTCACAAGCTTCTTCCTCTTGACTTTTGGGTAAAAGCTTGTTCTCTTTTTGTCAACTTGACCCATGCTTTTTTTTCTGACGCAACTAACACAAGCATGCTTTTCTAACACAGCCGCTCCACTGTTTGCTGCAACTTGAAGCTTTTCCGCTCTGTTGCACTACACAACCTCTTCACAAGGTTTACCCTGTTTCCAGCTCTGTTGCACTACACAGCCACTAAACATGTCTGCTCTGTTTCCACCTCTGTTGTACTTCAGGTTTACTCAACTCCTATATATCTTTGCTCTATTATAGTTGCTCATTTCTTTCTGCTCTAATGTGCTTTCAGGTTCCTCAGCTGATTAAGAATATCTTGGCTGAGTTCTCACTTCTTGGATCTTCACAATAAGACTCCAAGATTCAGCATGTCACTTCATGACACAGCGACTTCACATTGAGCTGTCTTGGCTGTGGTAGATTCTCTGATTCTCTATCTGAGAAATCATTGCGTATGTGTCTGTAGCTGGTTACACAACCTCCAGCTTGTTCACGTATTTTGTGTCTGTACCCATGGTTGTATCAGATTTGTTCAATGCTTCTTGATCATCTCTCTTGAGTCTAATAACCAGTAACAACACCAATGTATCTTCAGTTCTCTTTTCATCTAAGAGCGACTAAGATGTACCGTGATCTCAAGAGGTACTATCACTGGGTCGGGATGAAGAAGGACGTGGCTAGTTGGGTTGCAAGGTGCGATGTGTGTCAGCTGGTGAAGGCTGAACATCAGGTACCAGGTGGATTGTTGAAGAGTCTTCCCATTCCAGAGTGGAAGTGGGATATGATTACTATGGATTTCGTGGTTGGTTTGCCACTGTCCAGGACGTTTGATGCTATTTGGGTCATTGTGGACCGGTTGACTAAGTCGACACATTTTCTAGCCATTAAGAAGACTGATGGAGTAGCGGTCTTGGCTAAGAAGTATGTGAAGGAGATAGTCAGGTTGCATGGGGTGCCAGCGAGTATTGTGTCTGATAGGGATTCCAAGTTCACTTCGGTGTTCTGGAGGGCACTAAGGTGCATATGAGTACAACTTATCATCCCCAGACAGATGGACAGTCAGAGAGGACGATCTAGACGTTGGAGGATTTGCTGAGGATGTGTGTGTTGGATTGGGGTGGCCATTGGGAAGATCACCTAAGCTTGGTAGAGTTCGCTTACAACAACAGTTACCAGGCGAGTATTGGCATGGCTCATTATGAGGCTTTGTATGGGAGGTCGTGTCGTACACCATTATGCTGGACTCAGATGGGGGAGAGGAGCATGTACGGGCGGATTTTGTTCAAGAGACCTCGGAGAAGATTCGGGTTCTCAAGCTGAACATGAAGGAAGTTCAGGATCGGCAGAGGAGTTATGCCGATATGAGGAGCAGAGATCTTGAGTTTCAGGTTGGAGATAGAGTGTAGCTTAACATGGCCATGTTGCGGGGTCCGAACAGGTCATTGACTGAGACTAAGTTGAGTCCGAGGTATATGGGTCCGTTCAGAGTGATTGAGCGAGTTGGACCAGTGGCATATAGACTTGAGTTACATGAGGTTATGCGAGCATTCCATAAGGTTTTCCATGTGTCTATGTTGCAGAAGTGTCTCTGTGAGGATGATCAGTTGTTGGCTAAGATTCCTGAGGATCTTCAGCCTAACATGACTTTGGAGGCGAGACCAGTGAGGGTTCTCGAGAGGAGGATTAAAGAACTTCAGAAGAAGAAGATTCTTTTAATGAGAGTCCTTTGGGACTGTGATGGTGTAGAGGAGCAGACTTGGGAGCCTGAGGCGAGAATGAATGCAAGGTTTAAGAAGTGGTATGAGAAACAAGCCGCGACTTGAGCTTGTCTAGCCTGGTCCCATCTGTAATCCGTGGATTGAGCGGGAATGGAGTATTCCAGCCCATCTCTCTTATTTACTTGGTCGCTTAGGGGTGGTTGGTTGTGCGATTAAGAAACAAGATGAGGTGGTGCTCGGGGTACAAAATTTCCGTGAGGCGGTGGTTTGAGGGAAAGTTTCCTGAAATATAAGTTCTATCAGTGGAAAGTGGCGGGCTGTTTAGCCATTGTGTGACCTTTGTGGCGGGCTGTTTAGCCAATTATGTGGCCTTTATGGTGGGTTGTTTAGACAGAGTGCCTGTTTAGGTGGTCCTTCGGGACATATGGTCTTTGTGACGGTCCTTCGGGACAGATGGTCTTTGTGACGGTCCTTCGGGACGAGTGGCCTTTGTGGCGGTCCTGTTTAGGACATTTGTTTGGCCTTGGTGGCGGTCCTGTTTAGGACATTTGTTTGGCCTTTGTGGCGTCCTGTTTAGGACATTTGTTTGGCCTTGGTGGCGGTCCTGTTTAGGACATTTGTTTGGCCTTTGTGGCGTCCTGTTTAGGACATTTGTTTGGCCTTGGTGGCGGTCCTGTTTAGGACATTTGTTTGGCCTTTGTGGCGTCCTGTTTAGGACATTTGTTTGGCCTTGGTGGCGGTCCTGTTTAGGACATTTGTTTGGCCTTTGTGGCGTCCTGTTTAGGACATTTGTTTGGCCTTGGTGGCGGTCCTGTTTAGGACATTTGTTTGGCCTTTGTGGTGGCTCTTGTGGCATGTATATCATCCTTGTGTGGTCATGAGGTATTCCAGTGTGGGGGATATGTGGTTGGTAGGACATCGTGTTGTCTTACGCGAACCACGGGAAGGAAACCTAAATAGGGATAGGACTCAGACGTGTTTAGAATTGTTTGCTCGTGACTCTTGGGGAACTTAGGTTCTCCTAGTACCGTCATATTTTAAGACTTTGTGGTTTGAGATTATGATTGGTATATCGACTTCGGATGACGATCCGGGGGCGCGTTGTAGGGTGGCAACCCGAGAGACGAGTATTGGACTTCTTTATATATTATGGCATGCGAGCTTCGACCCGATGAGGAGCAAATATTATTGCATGCAGGCTTCAGCCTGATGAGGAGCCAATAAAAACTCAAGGTGTAGGCCTGTGAGTAAAGGAAAGTCCAAAAGTCGAGAACAAATAATGCCTGGAACGTGAGTCTATCGCCTAGAGATGACCTTTCATAGATCAGTCGGAGGAGTGCGGGCCGTGGAGAAGGTAGCACGGGAGTCCTTGGCTGAGTGTTGTTCAAGATTCGAGGAGGAATCTATGTTGGTGGGGGAGAATTGTAACATCCGCGAACCGGAATCCCGGTTTGGGATGTGCATCGGTTGATGCTGGTGGTTCATCAGTCGATGCATAGCCGGTTTAGTGCAGACGAGTTTAGGTTAAACGTTGTGTTTTGGGTTAGGGAAAAAACCCTTAAGTCGTGTCTTTGTCTCATTAGGTGAGTTGAGCCGTTTTTGAGAGAAAAGAGAAGAGAGAAAAGGTTCTTGATTGTTCTTGAGGATTTTGGGAGTTTTGAAGTTGTTCCTGTAGAGATCTGTAGCTGAGATCGTTGTTCCTAGGAGCATGTTCTTGCTTGTTTGTGGTTCAGAATCTTCTTTGGCAAAGGTAAGTGCAAGACCATGTCTTATCTAAGCTGGAGATTCTCTGATCTGTTTGTTTACGTGTTGTTTGGCTTGTTAGAATGTTATTTAGGTTTATGTGAGGCTTTCTTGTGGCTTGGGATCGAGTCTTGTGGTTGCAGGAACGAAGATCCGGCGAGAAGCTTCGGGGAACACGATGCTCGGCATGTGCATCGGTCGATGCATTTTGTGCATCGGTCGATGCAAATGCGAGGACGGCGCAGATTGACCTAAGAGCATCGGTCGATGCCATGTGGAGGCGTCGGTCGATGCAATTAGGGTTTTTGCGTGATGTCAAGCATGTGTCGGTCGATGCAATGGGAGTATCGGTCGATGCAAGTGAACCTCGCATCGGTCGATGCATATCATGCATCGGTCGATGCAGTCCCCAGGTGGTGTCGGTCAATGCAAGGTTTGTGTCGGTCGATGCAAAGTCTGGTTTGTTTGTTGAATGTTGTATGATGGTTAGAGTATCTCTATTGCTTGTGTGTATAGCCCAGTAGATGGGAGGATTGCTTTACTGAGTGTTTATAAAATACTCATGCATTGCAATTTGTGTTTGTGGTGCTGGTAAAGGCAAAGTGTGATCGTGCAATCAAGGCAATGAAGAGGAGGATGTTCTACGTACTCAATTAGATGTTGTCTGGCATTGTTATGTTGTTAGAGTTGAGTCTTTAGAACTTGCTAGGTTGCTGGTTCCTTGTTTCCTGTTATTTGATATTGGAATGGTTATTGATTATTATTGGATATTGGTATTTGTTATTCCGCTGTTGGTTGTGATTGTGGTTAGGTGGCTAGCGGGTATGGGACCACTAGTTATAGTTTATTATTATTATTAATATTTATTATAAAAAAACAGGTCGGATCGTTTCACTTGTTCACATTCAATTTGAGTTTTTTTTTTGTTTTTTTGTATCTTTAGGATCTAGTATTTTCTTCTTTTGGTTTTAATTCAGTTCTCTATTTTTGATGGTCTGGATTTACTATTTTTTTTTGTCATGTTACTATTTATTTCTTGTCTTATGATGTAGTAGAATTTATATTTAGTCATAGTCAAACGGCAGGAAAAACAAAATAAAAATATGAACCCTTTTCTAATTCACAATCAGTTTTTTCGTCATGTTATTATTACTGAGTAATTAAAAAATAGTAATTAGAAGTTGCACAAATTGCTGAGTATACATATTTTTATTGAGAATTTATTATAATACTCTTTTTGAGATATCCCTTTTCAAAAATACCCCTTTTTAAATATTTTCATTTTTATCCTCTTTTACACAATTACAATATGTTAAAATAATTTTTAGAATTTTTTTTTTAGGTTTAGATTCTCAATTTTTAGTTTTTAAGAGGTAGGGTTTAGTATTTATTTAGGGTTTAGAGTTTAGAGTTTAAAATTTAATCATTTTATATATTAAAAAGGCATTTTTGAAAAGTGATATAAAAAAAAAATATTTTTGAAAATCTTATGAAAATTTTAAATTAATTGGACATGTTGTTGTTACTGAAAAACCTACCAAGCTAGACTTCCCACGTCATCACACCACAACTCCTGGCTAACTCCCCTTCTAAATATAAAGTTGATTGCTTTAGATATTGCTTTTGTGTGCTTTATGATTTGAGCTGAATGTGAGGTAGTGATAAACTTAGAGATGGGTCAGGTATTATTTAGTTTTGATTTAAGTCTTTAGTTTTTACCGGAAATGTTGAGTTTTGATCTGAGAAATGGTGTTATTTTTTAAATTGTACTATTATACACAGAGTGTAGTGTTTGTTTCTTATATATACATTCCTATGGACAGAGAAAAGTATGTGGCTCCTAATGGCTTTGCAATTTTGAGGTTCGAATCACTCTCATTATGCAAATGCCACAAGGTGAGCTTTCAATTCACACCAATAAGCTGCATTCACCATGATTCCCTTCAGGATGGATCCACATTGTCCTGCAAAGTCAAATCCCAAGTTTAGCTCTATTCACAGGCTGTCTAGTTGGTAAGGACTAAGGACCACAACAATGTTTCACCGTCTTCACACTTACAATGAATCTTAACTGATAAGAAGGGACGCAAACAAATGTAACTGCAAGGATACATTCTTTTATAGCCTTCAGCAAGACTTCAGTCTAACCTCAGCAAAGACCTTTCAAGATATACTCAAGCTTCCTCCATAGTGTTCACTGATCGATGCCTGTGTAAAGAACGAAGTGTGATTACTTTGCCAGTTTCCGATTTTCCCAAATGATTGTCTCAGACTTCTAGCTTCTCTTTTCGTAGTGATTTGTAATGTCAATGGGAACCTTGCACTGACCTGAATAAAGGGAGACATTATCTCATAGGCTTGTAGGAAAAGTTGGCTCCTTGCTGCTAATCTGAAGGTAAAAGTGTAATCATCTTCAAAAGTGGTAAGAATCTAAGATGAACAATCAAAGAAATCTTTAAATCAAATGTTTTAGTCAAATGTGTCATAACTATGATCAAATATAGGTACAAGAAAGATCTCTACAATACCTCTTCAGAAGGCGGAAACAGAGATATATCTCCTCAATATCACCTTCTACCTTGAGCTTAATGTACTGTTTAAGAAGTTCACACACATCGTAAATAGCTTCGTCGAAATCATTGGCACTTGCATCATGAAAAATCCCGATTTCCGAAATAGCCTGTTGCAGGACCGGGGATAACATAGGCCTTGACTGAGCAACCTTGTAGTATATCTCTGAAAAAAATTCCAAAGTACAATTGCCACTAACTCTGAACTTTTCTGTCCAAAGAGGAGGATCTCCAAACCAGAGAGACCTACATGAGAATCCAATCTCATTCTCAATGCCCTTTATATCTATTGGTTCCTCATCTTGTTTCTTACAAGTCTCCATGGGAACATCTGATGATGACTGTTGTCTCCTGTGGGTAGCATATGCTCCCAATACATCAGCTCTCAACTCTTCAGGTAATTCTTGTAACACAGAGGCGTCGACTTGACTAAGGGATGAAGGCATCAAATCAGTCATTTCTATTGTACCCTGATTAGACGTTCTGGCAATGGAAGAATGCGGCACAAACGGTTCTTTATATTCCTATTTCGGAAATAGAACAAAAACTCTTAGAAGTCTATATCACTCGCCCCATTTTCAGGTAACTGTTCTACTGTTGAGGATGGCCAAACATATGTGAGATGATTCATTCCAAGAAGGAATAGCAAGAGCTTTACCTTTTCTCCAGAGGTGCTCAAGCCATGTGTCTTAACTGAGATAGATTTTAATTCCTTAATGCCAGCAGCAGTGCCTAAGGGAAGGAAAATAAATCATCTCAGATGCACCGCACTGGGAAAAAAAACACAGTTATTTCATCAAGTTTCTAATACAGCTAACAAAACTAACCATCCAAGAAGATATGTGGAGAACTGCTGTTGATCTTTCTTTTGCCTCGTTTTTTCTCAATCAACTCATACAACTTCCCTCCGTATGTTCCATCTAATTCTGAAAGGAGCTCTGGAGGAAGATTCTCTAGAACCTCCATGTCCAGATGACACATGGGTGGTAAGGATGAATTTGTATCACCTGACTGAATTGAAGATTCTGCTGATTCAGATTCTCGGAGTCTAGAAACTCCATCATTAGCATGCCTAGTATAATCTGTCACAAGGCAACAATTAAGCCACTAGTTTTCCGCAGTTAAAGCTGCTCTTAAATTATAGACCCATAACAACAACAAAAAAGGTAAGGAAAAGAACCGATTTTGGGTCAGGATTTTTGCTTCTCACAGAAATACTATTACATTTTCAAACAGAATGTCGTGTATTTTGGGGAATCACTTGTAAAGCTTTAACATAGTGAGCACTAACAGAACATTTCTTTACCTGAGTTTTCCCTGACTGCTGCAGAAAAAACATGATCATCTTGTTCTATATGGACAGATGCAGGCGCAGAGCTGAGCCATGATTTCAGAGTCCTTGAACCTTGAAAACCAAGGAAACAAGTGTAAATGAATAGGAAAAACTACAATGTTTGAATCACTTCTCTTTTCGGAATGTTTCCCAGCAATGCATAAGAAATTTCATAAAGAAGAATGATCTGTAATTTAATATGTCTCAAATCGAAATGAACCTTAATTTCCCCAGAAACAACCTTTATTAGAAAGATATGCACTGTCAAGCTTAGAAACCTGAAGCCCAACCCCACGAACTTCCTTAACATCTATCTCAAGAGAAACAAAACTTGATGGTTAATCATGGATGCTGATGCAACCGTTAGATGTTATCCAGGAGTCAATAGCAAATAACAGATTCCTACAGGACATTCAGTCCCAAGGACCGACTTTCTCACTTTCCTGCAGTCTAAGATAGAACAACTCTGCAATATTAAGCTTACATTGGTCTCACAGGATCATATAATTTTTCAAACTAGTCTCATCCATCATTATAAAATTTGAAGTTCAACTAAGCTGATTCTTGCATGTGAGGAAGGACTCCAATCTAGATGCTCACTTAATAGCAACAGCAAAACCATCTTAAAAGCACCTGAGATCCACTTACCCAAGCAAAACGACCCAAACAAGTTCTTCGAAATCCTCTGCAGAACTTCTACGTCATCTGTAGCAGCAGGGACCTATAGCAACGATGATAATAATAATCAACCAGGCTTTAAGGATTACACAGGTTTAGATGAAAAATACTATCATCCTAGTGTCCCATTAATTTCCATTGCAACAACTCACAGTGATGGAGCGAGTCATATTGTCACAGTCTCCATAACCCATATACTTGGTAGGTTCTTCAGCATCTTTTTTTCTCTTTTTTATCTGAAGTAACACCAGAGGGAAAACATTCACTATATTTTCTTTTCATGATAAATGATGTCACTCTAACATGCATACACTGCCAAATGCGATGAATACTATCAAAGCAAAAACCTCAATATTATACAACAATGAAACTAAGAAAGGCATAAAACCTTAAGAGTAAAAGTGCGTCCTATCATTTCACATCCCTGCAGACGCAAAGAAACTTCTTTGCATAGGCATTGGAGGAAGTGTTGAACCTGCAACAATCGACAACCACACATATTCTTAGCTAACCTCAAATGAATAATGTTTGGAAAAAAAAAACAACAAGACATTATTCACGAGAATCCAGACATCTTGCTGATCTCTAAACCGCACACCCCAGTTCACTTCAGCCCCTATGGACTTACTCTCCTGTACATATAAAATCTTTAAGTTACTGGTTGAGCATATACATATCAAAAGAAAACTATCACCTGCAGAGAGAAAAATGATGAAATGAGAAACAAGTGAGTGAGTCAACAGTTAAGCAGACCTGCACCGCTGTAACTGACCGTAGGTCTAGACCTCTGCTATAACTCCAAAGCATCTCGCCAGTTTTCACCCCAAAATCCTTTTGAAGAGAATCCTGTAAAACCCAATATGATATGTTTGGTATAGCTTAGCGACGTTGTCTGTTGATAACAATTGTTAAGCAGATTCAAACTAATAAGATACAGTAGTCTTCAAAGGCAAATATCGTATTAAATAAAAAAAGGCTATGGTGTTTGCTTAAATAAAATAGCAACCAAACATAACCATAACCACAAAAATGGTTTACCTTGGAAATCAAACGTAACTGCCCACAGGTTTGAATATTTTGCTTCACCAGCTTTTCCTTCAACACAGAACCTACACCAGGTAGTGTCCCGACTGGAAGCTGATCCAAGAAATCCTCTACCTGCCGAAATGGCAGACACTATCAGTTAAC
>NC_025702.1:3867322-3868831 GCF_000633955.1 Camelina sativa | reverse complement strand
GATATGTTTGGTATAGCTTAGCGACGTTGTCTGTTGATAACAATTGTTAAGCAGATTCAAACTAATAAGATACAGTAGTCTTCAAAGGCAAATATCGTATTAAATAAAAAAAGGCTATGGTGTTTGCTTAAATAAAATAGCAACCAAACATAACCATAACCACAAAAATGGTTTACCTTGGAAATCAAACGTAACTGCCCACATGTTTGAATATTTTGCTTCACCAGCTTTTCCTTCAACACAGAACCTACACCAGGTAGTGTCCCGACTGGAAGCTGATCCAAGAAATCCTCTACCTGCCGAAATGGCAGACACTATCAGTTAACTGAAATTAATATAAAAGGGCTTCTGCAATCAACAGACTAACCACAGCTCATACTTCTATTTGTTACGAGTCAGAAACGAACAATATACCCAAAAGATAGAAGGCTGTTTATAGAAAGTACCTTCTCAGCAGAGATATAAAGTTGGCCGGATGGTTTAGCAACTCTGGTAGCAAGACGAGCCATCAGCATAGTACCACCTATCCCAGCACTTGCGCTGCATCCAGTAGTCTCAAGGATCTCATTCCTTATTGTCGAGGCTAAAAATTCGGGTTCTACATCGCTCAAATCAGAGACATCTAAAAACGCTTCATCGCAGCTTAGTGCCTAAACTCCATAAAACAAACATAAATGTTAACAATCCTTTTTGGGAGCGATTCAACCTTCCCGAACGCAGCAAAGCCTTACCTCGGCCCATCCTACCGCATCGAAATCGAAAGAAAGATAAAGAGTGTCCAAATACCAAATTCACACTAACTGAAAAAATATCTTTTGGAGGCTGACCTGGACTTTTCTGCAATGCCTATGCAAGATGTCATAAAACTGATCAGCTACCTGCAATTGAGTTACAATGTCAAACAAGCTGGACCAACGTGACAACATACAATAGACACTCGACTCTAAAATGTACCTCTTCATAGGCTTCAAAGTTGTAAGGAACAATAACAAGCTGGGGACAAAGGTCTTTTGCATGTCTTACAAACATACCTGCCTTCACTCCTAGATAAAGAAATGACATTAAATTAGTACAAAAACAGAAAGGTCAGGACCCGAGTACAACCAAGCTTAAGAGAGATTACTTTCGTAGAAGACAGACCATAAGCCCGAGCTGGATAATTTGCAGAGGAAATTTCAGCCGTTCCTTTTGGATTATCTGAGTGACATACAGCTACCGGCTTGTCGTGTAATTCAAGACGGTTCTTGATTACCACTGACACAAAGAAGCAATCCTGGAAATATATCACAGAATCAAATAACTAGAATGCAACAAAAGAAAGTCAGAACAAAAATGCAATCCTAGAATAACAAACTTCAATCATATTTTACACTCTCTTTTATGGGCAGTTTCATGCTTAAACGCCTAGCTATTGTGATGCTGGAAAATGCAGAATTGAAGAAGTGACCACGGATTTCTTTTGATTTCCTTACTTTTAGAAAGCAGCAGATAAAGAAAACAGCCTAGATT
>NC_025702.1:3843630-3864950 GCF_000633955.1 Camelina sativa | reverse complement strand
GCACTTGCGCTGCATCCAGTAGTCTCAAGGATCTCATTCCTTATTGTCGAGGCTAAAAATTCGGGTTCTACATCGCTCAAATCAGAGACATCTAAAAACGCTTCATCGCAGCTTAGTGCCTAAACTCCATAAAACAAACATAAATGTTAACAATCCTTTTTGGGAGCGATTCAACCTTCCCGAACGCAGCAAAGCCTTACCTCGGCCCATCCTACCGCATCGAAATCGAAAGAAAGATAAAGAGTGTCCAAATACCAAATTCACACTAACTGAAAAAATATCTTTTGGAGGCTGACCTGGACTTTTCTGCAATGCCTATGCAAGATGTCATAAAACTGATCAGCTACCTGCAATTGAGTTACAATGTCAAACAAGCTGGACCAACGTGACAACATACAATAGACACTCGACTCTAAAATGTACCTCTTCATAGGCTTCAAAGTTGTAAGGAACAATAACAAGCTGGGGACAAAGGTCTTTTGCATGTCTTACAAACATACCTGCCTTCACTCCTAGATAAAGAAATGACATTAAATTAGTACAAAAACAGAAAGGTCAGGACCCGAGTACAACCAAGCTTAAGAGAGATTACTTTCGTAGAAGACAGACCATAAGCCCGAGCTGGATAATTTGCAGAGGAAATTTCAGCCGTTCCTTTTGGATTATCTGAGTGACATACAGCTACCGGCTTGTCGTGTAATTCAAGACGGTTCTTGATTACCACTGACACAAAGAAGCAATCCTGGAAATATATCACAGAATCAAATAACTAGAATGCAACAAAAGAAAGTCAGAACAAAAATGCAATCCTAGAATAACAAACTTCAATCATATTTTACACTCTCTTTTATGGGCAGTTTCATGCTTAAACGCCTAGCTATTGTGATGCTGGAAAATGCAGAATTGAAGAAGTGACCACGGATTTCTTTTGATTTCCTTACTTTTAGAAAGCAGCAGATAAAGAAAACAGCCTAGATTGACGAAATTACCAAATCAATGTGGATAGTGGTTGACTTCTTGCCCATTTCAGCTGTAGTCTGACCAGAATCTGCCCATTTCAGTCCATTGGAAGAGCCATGAAATCTTTTACGGTACCTGTTTCTCCATGTTCCAATAAAATGCAGCCTTGAATTCTGCAGACAAAGAAAAGGACAATAGAGAAAGCATCTTCAGAATCTTTATTAGAAAGATACTATTATTCAAGTTATATAAACTGACAATGAGACTCTTACTTTCAGCTGAAAGGACTTTTAATAAAGGCGTACCATCTCAGCCAGAAACCAGCAGCTAAATGAATCTATTGTAAGAGATACCAGAAAGTGTGGGAATAAACCAGGCGAACAATATTTCTATAAAGTTTTACCTTAAAGTAGTTTTCCACAAAATTGGGATCCTCGAGAGTTGAATGACGCCTTGTAGAAGATCCAGCAATGGTTGCAATCGATTTGCCATCATTCTTCCCATTTACATGAATGGACTTGTTGTCTGAAGCGCAATGAAGATTGGTAGTGGATTGAATTTCACTAGTAACATCTTTTTCTTCTATGTCATAATTACCAAGTTTTTCTGCATTCATTTCAGAAGATTTCAGATCACCAGTTCCGGTTTCTTCTGTCAGTTCTCTAGTAGTGTTCTCGATATAAACGTCATCAATCTCATCATTAACGTGGTCTCTTGCTTCCTCTGAATCTTCTGCTCTAATTGAACTTCCTTCTTCAGCTTCACTGTATCCAGTATCAGGCTGACAAGATGTAACCGGCGAAGCCATCTGAGGGGTCAAATGGCTTCTGGGTGCAAAAAAGGCAGACAACTTTGGCTGGGTATCATTCAGTTGATCTAGCTGGTAAGGAACCCCTGAGATGTGATAATCACAACACAAAGCATTGAATCAGATGTACAAGTAAAAAGTGTGCAATAATAAATGAATGCAGACGAAGATGACAGTAGTCGAATGATCAAATCCACACATTTCTACCTATATTTACATGATTTAACTGAAACTAAATCATCTTCTATTGACTTACAGCCCAGAAGTCTGTTGGCAGAGATAGAGTCCACTATCCATGTGGGTTTCACAACAGGTAACCCTCTGCTGAATGCCCTGATTGGAAAGAAAACACCATTTCAAGACACGACCTT
This sequence comes from Camelina sativa, assembly GCF_000633955.1. NCBI lineage: Eukaryota > Viridiplantae > Streptophyta > Magnoliopsida > Brassicales > Brassicaceae > Camelina > Camelina sativa. The sequence continues at coordinate 3,862,811 of NC_025702.1, read as the reverse complement.
GCAAGAACTTTGCCAGGATTTTTAAGAAACTAAGGAAAACTAACCTTAGATTCTTGACTTTACTATCTGGAAGGTTGCTGCAGATGATATGTGTTACAGAACGCCTAGAGAAGTAGTTCTCGAATCTTCCACCATACTTCATCATGTATCCTTTCAACTCCTACAGAGATCTAGACACAGTTAACCACAGATAACCCACCAGTAATACTACACTACAGAAAAGGAAAAAAAAAATCAAGAAATTCTAAGACCTATTCACCTGCACAGTTTATATAATAATATCGGAGATCAGAAAACTAGACACCAACAGAACTGAAAACTGATAAAAACCAAAAGAATAGAGCATAAACCTGATGGGAAGGAATGGTGAAACCATCCACAAAGATTGAAACTCCTTGGAAAATAAGTTTCTCAGAACCCGAAACACCGTGAGAAGAAGCGGAAGCCTCAGTCTCAAATTGGTTCTGAAGTTTCCGATTCTTCACTTCCATGTAACTAACAACAAAAGCACAGAAAATCACAGAACATTAAAACCACAATGTAATTTACAGTTCCTAACAATTTAAAACCCATCACAATGCATCTTCCCAAAACTTCTTAAAATTCCCAAAATTTAAACATCACACATACTCATTTTCAATCGATCTCACTTCTCAGAACAAGCAGTTAAATTATTTCAAATTTTACATGGGAAATTTCGAAATCTAACCAAAACCCAACACTAAAATGGCAGAGAATGAGAGAAAGACCTTCCGAAATCGGAGAAAGGAGAAGACCGGAAAGAAGAACGAGAAGAAGCAGCGCCCCATGCGGCGCCTAGGGTTTTCTGATTACTTGGATTCTTCTTCTTAGCCTTCTTGTTACTCCCACTGCCACTATTGTTTGAAGAATTCGAACCCAAGCTACGTTTCATTGTTGTTGTTGGGGATGATGAAATCTCAGAGCGAGACGGAGAACAAGCTTTCAACGGATTTTTTTTTTTTTTTTTTTTTTAAAGTCACAGCCAGGCCAGTGGAGGTTTTGGAGTGTATTCAAATGATGATTTTGGAGAATTTGATGAAATTTAGAGGGGTATTCAATTAGATATTTGAAAGATTCTATAATATTTTTAAAATTACTTGTTATTCAATTGATGATTTTGAAATATCTTTTGAAATCCTATGTTATTCAATTTGAAATTTATCTAAAATCATTTAAAATGATCTAAAATATACTGTTATTCAATCATGGATTTATAAAACTTACTTGAAATCGAGTGTTATTCAAAATATCAGATTTTTTTAAAAGAATGCTACTTTAAATGATTCTGCAAGACTTTTCTTTATTTTTTAGTTGATAAATATGAGTAACAAAATCCTACCTTTTGAGGTAGAATTTTAAAGGATTTCATTAGAGAAAAAAAAACAGTCAATGAAAGATCACGTTTATTAGAAAAAAAAATAGACAACGTTTATTCTAGTGTGAGACAGCCAAGAATGAAACTTTGAACTTCTCACCGAACTGACGAATTTGAGATCGTGTCCCACCTAGTAAACAATAGACAACGTTTAGTTTACGCATTACTATCTTGTTTCAAGATTAGACAAGTCTAAAGATTTATTCAGTTGCTTGCTTCTCAATAAACCATGTAATCTAGTAAGAGCATGTAATTTACCAGCAACGTACCCTCGAGAGATACAATCATAGGCAATGCAGACAACACCATGAAGAAAGGTATAAGCAATCTATGCACCTTGAAAAGAACCAATATATTTTGCTCGAGGATTAACTGAATATGTTAGCTGGCTAAATACTGATAAGGTGAGAATCTCTACACAAAAGGGATCGTTTGAAGAAGAAAAAGAAAAAGAAAAAGAGACTAAAATAAAATCTCATAGAATCTCATAGAATCACAACTCATTTTCTTTTTTAAAAAAATATAAAAACTCTAAAACACAATCAAATTTCCTAAAATTCTCCTAAATTTTTCAAAATTCTAAAATATTAAAATCCTAACAAATCCTTAAAATATCAAGTTGAATACCCCCTCTTAGAAAATTTAGAATTTTGATAGATTTTAGGGAAGTTCATATGATTTTCTGTAAAATTCTTTTAAATCCCACCTAAAACCATGAGATTTAGATTATTGTATTTTTAACTAACCAAATCCTCCAAAATCCTCCAGAATCCTAAAAATTATTAAAATCCTAATCCACAAAACTGTTTTAAATAACAGTAGATTTTAAAGTAGATTTTTAAATCATCAGTTCAATAACAGTGCATTTTAATGGATTTTAAAGTACATTTTTAAATCATCATTTCAATAACAATGGATTTTAATAGACTTTTTAAAATTCATGATTGAATCACATAGAATTTGTAAATTTCACACAAATCACTTAAAATGTCAAATTGAATACACCCCTTTTATGTACAAAAATATGAATGTTTTCACTTTTCAGATTAGTACTCAAAACTTGTATACACTTTCCAAATCTCCCCATATGTTTCAAAATATTACAATTATAACTTGATAACTTTCCCCCATTATAATCACACAACTTGTTTCCCTTGAATTCAAATCTGTAACTAGTAAAGATTATCATGTAGGCAAATTTAATGAGAAATTTTGCTTAAAAAAAAAATCCTAAAGTAACCAAAAATTTTTTAATATCATACGAAATAACATAGTACAAGTTTACAACAAATGATTTGTATAGAAAAAATACAGGTGGCGACTAAGGACATCAAATGCATTTACATTTATCATTCAAAATGCAAACTCAAAAAGCAAACGAAATTTCACTTTAGACCATGAATGTTTGAGAGATTCTACATTCAAGATTATAAAATTTAGTTTTTCGATTTTAGATTTGAAATATTGATTTCTGGATTAACAAAAAAATGGAATACTTATAAAAGAAAAGGTTGTATGGAAGAAAATCTTAACCATTCACTCAAGTGGGATTTCAGATTTTGCTAGAAAAATTATGGAAAAATCCTAGTATCCCTTTTTAAATTCATTGGCTGGATTTTAGATTCTCTAACTTTTGTATGAAATCCACTTTTCTCAAAATCTTTAATGACTAGAAAATACATTTTTAACAGATAAAAACTAAAAAATAAAAACGTAAACCACTCAAGATCTTCTTTTTGCGTTTACATTAACAATTCTAAAATAAAATAATTAACATGAAAAGAATTGTGTTATAATGTAAAAAAAAAGTGTGCAAAAAATATTTATTTCTTAGAGTTAGAAAAATATTAATCAACTCCCCAAATCTTTGAATTTCTTACCTTTAGACAAGATTTTTCAACCATTTTTTACAAAAATATTTATTTAAATTATGTTTTTTTTTCAATTGTTTTTAAGTTTATGGTTCACCCTCATGCCTATATAAAGGATGAGTCGTACACAACATATATTGTATTGTCCATGGTGCATGTCAGAAGCTTCATATCCTAGACGTGATTACTTTGTATATATCAATCAAAAATTGGTTTATCAACTATTAGACAATGCAGAGAAATTGTATCCCATTGTAATTAAAAATATTAAATTAACAAGATCATTGATCGCCTAATTAATCAACAAAACGATTCATTGACATGATCATGTGATTAAATATAAGAATTAAACTTGCATTTGAATTTTGAAATATAATCTCATATCTATACTAGTATTTTTGCAGCAACTTTTGCTCAAAAATACTAATATGGAAAATTTTAAAATTAAATGCCATTTAATTCTGTCTTCTCAACTCAAACGATGGGTCTTTGTTTCACATATTCATCTATCAACTTATTTAAAGGGCCTTCGACTTTTAAAAGGCCTTGAAGTTTTGTTAGGCATATTTTCATTTACCTTATAAGCCTAACAACCTATTACATCTAAAGGAATTAACTCGCTTGTCGTTTAACCTATACATCTAAACAGGAAGATTGAATGCATGATATACGATTGCTATATTTATGACCCAAACGATTAAGATGATAGGCGTAAACCTTACCAATTATGACCCAAACGATTTCCGAAATCATATCAAAACAATGAGGCAAGTTATACATTATTGTTAGTTCCTTTATAAGACTCTATATAAAATATTCGATGGACATAATAAACAAGAAAACTTTGAAAGCCTTCCTTATTACATCAACATAATCAACTATTCCAAAAATTCCTCCATTAAATTTGACACCGATCTTCTCCTTGGTCACCAAGAATTACATTAAATTCTTCCTTTAACAGTAAACTTTACACATCAATATAAATAATGGAAGATTATGAGGAACTCACCTCACATCTTACCACAGCAAAAACGCAAACATCTTACCAACAAAGTCTTCTTCGTCTATTCAATGACAACTTCATTTGCTCTTCTCCGAGAATTGCGTCCTTACAAATCTTCATGGAGGATCCAAGTCAAGATCTTGCATTCATGGCGCCAATACACTGTCCAAACCGGAGAAACATTAGAGATGGTGCTTTCGGATACACAGGTTATTACTTTACATCATTACTTTGAAAGGAAATTTGTTTTCGTAAATGTCTAACCCTGCTACGTTTCATATATATCTTATGGCATTAAAATACATGCAAGCGTGAAGAAGGATTTAGTTCCACGGTTTGCTCCTCAGATTCGAGTTGGTGAGTGGAGGTTTGTAGAAACCTTCGGCCTTACTCATGCAACAGGTCAGTTTCGCCCAACCAATCATTTGTACAAGATTGGTTTCCAAACTAGCACGGTTGTCTCGCGTTGTGAAGATGTATTTGCATCCAACTACTTGAGTCTTGCTAAGTTTGAGCCAATTTTGAATGAAGAGATTAATCCATGTATGTTAGTTGGTAAGTTTTAATTTTTATTAACAAGTATGACTTCAGTTAAACTTAAGTTTGTTGTACTGTTTATGAAAATATGATTTTATTTCATAGATGCAATCGGCCAAGTTGTTAACATAGGAGAATTGGAGGAAAAGGAAACTAATAACAAGCCGAATCATAAGCTCGATTTCGAGTTGAGAGATGAAAAGTAAGTTGTGTTTCAAAAACGGATTGATTGAGGTAGGGCTTCGTTTAAAAAAACCTTTTATTTATTTAGTAACTCACTTCTTATACAAGGATGTACGGCTACCTTGCACACTATGGGGTGCACTTGCTCAACAAGTTTTTGCTGCTTGCTAGGAAGTTGATGGACCAACAGTGATATGTGTGATCAGATTTGCGAAAGTCAAAAACTTTAAAGGTATGCTCTGTTTTTAATCAATTGTTTATAATGGTATAAGTATAAGGGAATGAGTCGTTTTAATATATATATGGTAATATAATAAGATACTACTAATGTTAAAAAGCATGTGTTTTTCAGGTGTTGTGAGTTTGTCTAATTCTTACAGTGCTACTCAAGTTTTTATTAACCCTCCCTATCCTGAAGTTGCTGATTTTATTCAAACGTGAGAATTTAAAGTTTTAAAAATTTCCCCTTATTATGATTAAACTACTTTAACAATTTTCCCTTTTCATTCAGACTTCCAAACGATGGTCTGGCTCTTACCTTCCGAGAGAATGTACCAAACAACCAGATTGTATCATTGATTGATGATTATTATGTTCAGTTTTCCCGGAAAACCATATCAGAGCTACTTACAACTGACGAGGTATCTATAACTACTAAGATCTATTCAAATACTGACCTTTTTCCATTGCTTATGTGAAAAGAGCTTCCTGTGTGTAGACAACATATCAGCAATTTATTGGGTTTGTGACGTACACATAGTAGAAGTAATCGTTAATATAAAATTTTATAAAAAAGGAAACAGGATATGTTTGAAATAACAAACAGACTTATTATCTTTGTGGAAGCAGATCATCGAGATGAAATTATAAATTGGAGCTGCGGCAACCATCCATTTTCAATGATCCGCGGTATACCTTGACCTGCCGATTGAAATCCATGTTGCCCAGAAATCAATCAAACAATCAGATATTGAAACCAAAACCAAGCCTATACATCTCATCGGTTCAATTAGTTTTACAAATTGTTCTCCCTAATATAATCGGAGATAATGATTTATACTTTGAACAGATCATCATATCAAAATCTAAACAAGTAGAACCCGATTTTATATGATTTGATACATATTTTCTGACTTAATTACAGAATCATGGACGAAAGATTAGATCATCGGAGCATTCAAAATAACACTACCATCAAAGCTGATAATTTACCTCTTCCATTTCTAGAATCCCAATCTTCTTCGGCAGTAGAGATCGAAAAAATATTAGAACCCAGATCGATGTTTTTTTTGATATCGGTTAGCGAAATTGTCAGCTTCGAATATAGAATCTGATGAGTTTGTTTTTTTTTCTATGAAAGAAAGAAGAAACTGGACGTCGTTATTGATTTCAATTTTAGGACCTTTTTGGTTTTCTTTTAAATTATGGGAAGCCCCTTAAAGTCCAGCAACAAAATTAGGATCCAATAAAAAAAAAAATAACGGCCCAAACAAAACAATAGGAACAATCACTTAATATTAGGTAGATAATTTTTAAATATCTTTTTTTGGGTCCAAAAAAGATTCATAAGCTTAAACTTACAAATTAAACATAAGTTTTTTTTAAAAAAATGGTCTTTAGCTTGACAGAATTTAGGCAAAAAATGTGTATATAATTACATTATATACATAAAATAACATCATATCATTCACTTATACACATATTAATAATTCAATATCATTATCAGAAATATATATATTTTTAAAATAATTAGACAACAAACTTAGACACAAATTATATTACAAGTTTAGAAAGATTATATTTTACAAGAAAATAAAATAAAAAATTTTCCCGCGGTACACCGCGGGTCCTGATCTAGTGCATCTTTAAGATTCCAAATATACTTCTACTATTTCATCCACACAAAAAAAAAAAACATTGGAAACTAATAACTCACTTGGTTAGCTTTTTTTTAAAGATAATCTAAACTAATAAGAGTAGCAAATTAATATTGAATGTTTACTTACCTATATTTATAGAATCTCAAAACAAGAATATCAAACGGTAACACTTCAATATTTGAAAGATGCATCTTGATATTCATAGTTCCAAACATAATACATCATCTTATTAATTTCAATGTATTTTTCCAAATAATTTATTGTTTATGTGGTATAAAACGCCAAATTTGGATATTTTTCTATGGTTTGAGATCATTTGAACATGTGTTTTTGGGTCTTTTGACCATTGATTTCATTTTTTTGTTGTCAAAATTACAATGACCTTGAATGGTAGTAGATTTTTTTTAAAAAAAATCTTATTATATAAAGTTGGGTTTTGAAAGTTAGCCATTAACAAGATTTTGACATGTGTCAAGTTATCAATCTCAGATTTTGACATGTGTAAAAGTTAATATTTAATAGAAGAAATTTAATTACAACAAAAATAAAATATTTTGTTTCAAAAAATATTAATAATGTAAAAAGATAATTATCAAAAATTACAGAATTTATTATAAATACAAAGTTTTTTTGAAATAATTATAAGGAGATTACATATATATATATATATCATAAAATTCGAAATTATAATATTATTTACTTATTTTTAATTTTAAGTTATTAATTCTACAAAAAAAATAGAAAAATGGATTAAAGAAAATATAGAGTTAATTATTAATTTTAAATTTTGTAAATTCTCACTTCTATATAAACATAGATCGTTTCATATTTAAACAATTTATTCAAAAACACTGCTTTCAACTTTGTTTAATTGGGAAATCTTTTTTAATGGGAAGATAAATTTTTCTTATTTTTTAAACCAAAATTTTCTTCAACTTTTTAGGTTTTCAGTAGGGAATAGGTAATATTAATATGTTGATCCAAAAAAAATTAATATATGTGTTTTCTTTTCCTAATACTATATTTTAAATTATTTTATTTAATTATATTTTATTTTTGAATTATTTGGGATTCATATATTACTGTGCTTATAATTTTCTATTGTTTCTTTAATTATGTACGTCAAATTAATTTTCTTCTAATTTTTCAATGGTTGGTCATAAACCTTTCTTTTATTTGCAAAAATAATTTTTATCATTATTCATTCAATCTCAAAGGGAGATAACAATTAGAAGCTCATCAACCTAATAGATTGATAAAATAGGCTAATCAAACACAAACTTACAACAAACATAGATCGATAGATTAGAAAAACATAAATCGTTGTTGATAGATCCATATGAGCTCAAAGACTGTGACACCATGATGGGTGACCTTCGTGGAAGTGATTTTTGAAACTGTGCAAGTGAGGACAAAACACAGGAAAATATCATTTGTTGATTTGTAGGGTCGGTAAAGCCTCCCAGACGTAACAAACCGGCCATCGAATATGGGTGGGTCCACGGACCAGGAATAGATGTAGGACCCACTTAGGAAGGTGAGTCCATGGACTGAGAGTGGACAAGGGCTCACTAAGCAAGGTGGCGGTTGAGGCATTACAGAGACATGGTGTGTCAAAGATACTTCTAAGAATACATTGGGGAATTTAACATTAGTTACGATCAAAAGATTTTGTGACGTTAGAAAAAGTTTTTTACTTTCATTGGTTGTCGGAACAAGCCATTTTGAGATAGCAAAAAGACGTGAACATGTTCTCTCCACACATAAGAAGGGCAAAGCCGAGGTTCTCTCTATAGTGGAGAAGGTTGGACACAAGGTTATCTCCCTAAGGGAGGAAGGTGGAGGAGGTTGGACGCAAGGTTATCTCCCTAAGGGAGGAAGGCGGAGCCAAAGTTCTCTCTACGGTGGAGGAGGTTGCACGCAAGGTTTTCTCCATAAAGGATGAGGGTGGAGCCGAGGTTTTCTCCATGGTGGTCATACATTATTATGATGATACATCATTAATTAGTATATTATGTAATATATTTTTATTCAAAATGTTTTTTTAGTCAACAATTTTAGTAATTAAAAAACTACGCAGAAATGAAAGTAAAATAGTTGGCTTAATGTGTTCATATAGACATTTTCTAAGTGGTGATAAAGAATATATTTGTAATATAAAGTATATTTAGGTGTAAAAAATACACTTTTAATAGTAACACACATAAAAGATTTTTAAATGGATATAAATCAGTGTATTATAATAAATATAAAATTTATAAATAACGTACAATTAATTTTAATATATTTTTATTAAATTTAATTTAGTTTATAAAACTTTAAACCCGCACATCAGGCGGGTCCTCATCTAGTTATTCCTAAAAGATAGTGAATCTAGATTTTGAGAGTTTTTACAAATTCTTAAATAAAATCTAAAATCAGTTTGATTACTTTTTGAAAATGTTACGTTTTAAAAGTCAAAAATCTATGGGGTGTATTCAATTTAGTATTTCAATGCTTTAAATTTTCATGAATTTTTATACCATTTTGATGATTTTAAGAAATTGTTCTAATTTATTGTAAAATTCTTGTAAATGCCACTGTAAAACCATGAGATTTTAATTTCTAAATTATTAAAATACAAATCCTTAATACTTTTTCAATAACCATAGTAGGATTGAAAGTAGATTTTCAAACAACTAGGTTAATAACATTGTATTTTATTAAACTTTTTGAAAATTAATAATTAAATGACATTGGATTTATGATTTTTACATAAATCTCTTAACATGTTAGATTGAATACACACTTTTAAATCTAAAAACCAAAACTTATAATTCAGAAGTTTATTAGTTCATGAAGTTTGATGGATTTGGAAATCCTAAAAAAAAAACATATCTTATTTAATAAATGATTTTAGAATAATTATCAAAATCATGTATTATTGGTTATATGATTTATAAATTCTAGTTAAAATTATATATTATTGGCTTAGTAGTGATTTGTTTTTTTTTTTAATTTTAAAATCTACATATATTTTAAAAGGATTTGAAAACGAAAAATAGAAATATTCAAATCCAAATGATTTTTATAATCAATTAGAATTTTCAAATTCTATATACATATGATGAACCAAATTCATAAAAAAATGTGTTACGGTTTTTTATTGATTATAAAATGCTGGCTTCTTCTTGCATAGTTTAGTTGCTTTTGAGGGTTCGCTATGTAAATTTTTATATTTTACTTAATCGTCTTGATGCTAATACGGTAATTACCTAATTATTTATTTTCGCGTGCCATTCGTCCTTAGGAAAAAGGGAAAAAAAAAAACACTTTTCCCCTAATCTGTTCTCTCTCCCTCTCTCTCTCTCTCTCTCTCTCTGATTACTCTGATTTTGGAACTCACCAGAGATTCAATTTCGTGAAGAAATGTCGGTAGCAAGACCGGAGACATCGGATGCTAGGGTTATCGCTCATGTCGACATGGATTGCTTCTACGTTCAAGGTCTCTCTCTCTCTAATTCGAGTTATCCACAGTCCGCTTCACGCTTTAGTGAGATAAAGCAAATGACTTCATTGCCCATTCGAGGGAGGAATCAAGGTTATCTCCCTAAGGGAGGAAGGCGGAGCCAAGGTTCTCTCTACGGTGGAGGAGGTTGCACGCAAGATTCTCTCCATAAAGGATGAGAGTGGAGCCGAGGTTTTTCCATGGTGGTCATACATTATTATGATGATACATCATTAATTAGTATATTATGTAATATATTTTTATTCAAAATGTTTTTTGAGTCAACAATTTTAGTAATTAAAAAACTACGCAGAAGTGAAAGTAAAATAGTTGGCTTAATGTGTTCATATAGACATTTTCTAAGTGGTGATAAAGAATATATTTGTAATATAAAGTATATTTAGGTGTAAAAAATACACTTTTAATAGTAACACACATAAAAGATTTTTAAATGGATATAAATCAGTGTATTATAATAAAAATAAAATTTATAAATAATGTACAGTTAATTTTAATATATTTTTATTAAAGTTAATTTAATTTATAAAACTTTAAACACGCACATCGGGCGGGTCCTCATCTAGTTATTCCTAAAAGATAGTGAATCTAGATTTTGAGAGTTTTTACAAATTCTTAAATAAAATCTAAAATCAGTTTGATTACTTTTTGAAAATGTTAGGATGACTTGAGAAATTTAAAAATCAAAAATCTATGGGGTGTATTCAATTTAGTATTTCAATGCTTTAATTTTTCATGAATTTTTATATCATTTTGATGATTTTAAGAAGTTGTTCTAACTTATTGTAAAATTCTTGTAAATGCCACTGTAAAACCATGAGATTTTAATTTCTAAATTATTAAAATACAAATCCTTAATACCTTTTCAATAACCATAGTAGGATTGAAAGTAGATTTTCAAACAACTAGGTTAATAACTGAAACGACCTAACCGGTTTTTTTTCTAATAATAAATAATAATAATATAAATTACTATGACTAGTGGTCTCATACCCACTAGCCACCTAACCATCACAAACAACAGCAGAATAACAATACCAATTAAATAACCAACTGAACCAATAATCCAATATTAATCCATAATAGAATAACCAACAACCAATCCTAATCATTTCAATGTCAAATAACAGGAAACCAAGGAACCGGCAACCTAATAAGTTCTAAAGACCCAACTCTAGCAACCTAGCAATGCCAGACAACATCCAATCGAGTCCCTAGAACATCTTCCTCTTCATTGCCTTGATTCCACGATCACATTTTGCCTTTACCTGCCCCACAAACACAAATTGAGATGCATGAGTATTTGATAACTACTCAGTGAGGCAATCCTCCCATCTACTGGGCTATACACACAAGCAATAAGATCTCTCATGCCACAAACAACAAGAATAAAACAAACCAGGAACATGAACAAGTGACCCGACACGATCCGGTTACTGTCAGAATGGTGTCAACCGATACCAGAAGGTGTCGACAGACACTGGACATCTGGTGTCGACCAACACCACTTGGGTGTCAACCGACACCTGCTCGACACCCCCGAAACCCTAACGGTGTCGACCGACACTCGCTAAATTCCCGAGCCGTCCTTGCGTTAGTGTCGACCGACACCACATTGGTGTCGACCGACACGACTGTCGAGCAGTGATTTCCTTTGAACAGAACCTCCGAATCTCGCCTCCAAACTTCTCCTCTTCGTCCCACACAATCCCATGAACGAATCCAAGCCTCAGGAGCTACGAAAAACTCACAAACAACCATACAACACACAATATCATAGAAACAGGGATCTTAGCTTAGATAAGCCATGGTCATGCACTCACCTTAGCCAACAAAGAGATCTAAGCCCAAAATATGAAGCTACCACCACAGAAACCTTTCCACCACGTTCCTAACATTGGATCTTCACTCTCACAGCAAGATCTCTCCAAAAACGCCTTCAAAACTCAGAAACTCTCACAAGAACTCTTAGAAACTGTTTTCTCCTCTTTCTCTCTCAAAAACAACAAACGGCGACCAAGACAAAAATAAAACACGACCTAGATCGTTTTCCCACTTAAATATCTTGGTTCAATGGTTTTTCCTAAACCAAACCGGTCCAAATCGATAATTAAATCAATCTGGTCGAACCAGAAATAAGTGGTGTCGACCGACACCACATGAGTGTCGATCGACACCCACCCCCAAAACGTAGAGTTTTGGTTCGCGGGCGTTACAATAACATTGTATTTTATTAAACTTTTTGAAAATTTATAATTAAATGACGTTGGATTTATGATTTTTACATAAATCTCTTAACATGTTAGATTGAATACACCCTTTTAAATCTAAAAACCAAAACTTATAATTCAGAAGTTTATTAGTTCATGAAGTTTGATGGATTTGGAAATCCTAAAAAAAACATATCTTATTTAATCAATGATTTTAGAATAATTATCAAAATCATGTATTATTGGTTATATGATTTATAAATTCTAGTTAAAATTATATATTATTGGCTTAGTAGTGATTTGTTTTTTTTTAATTTTAAAATCTACATATATTTTAAATGGATTTGAAAATGAAAAATAGAAATATTCAAATCCAAATGATTTTTATAATCAATTAGAATTTTCAAATTCTGTATACATATGATGAACCAAATTCATAAAAAAATGTGTTACGGGTTTTTTATTGATTAAAAAACACTGGCTTCTTTTTGTATAGTTTAGTTGCTTTTGAGGGGGTTCGCTATGTAAATATTTATATTTTACTTAATCGTCTTGATGCTAATACGGTAATTACCTAATTATTTATTTTCGCGCGCCATTCGTCCTTAGGAAAAAGAAAAAAAAAACACTTTTCCCCTAATCCGTTCTCTCTCTCTCTCTGATTACTCTGATTTTGGAACTCACCAGAGATTCAATTTCGTGAAGAAATGCCGGTAGCGAGACCGGAGACATCGGATGCTAGGGTTATCGCTCATGTCGACATGGATTGCTTCTACGTTCAAGGTCTCTCTCTCTCTAATTCGAGTTATCCACAGTCCCCTTCACGCTTTAGTGAGATAAAGCAAATGACTTCATTGCCCATCCGAGGGAGGAAGCAAGGTTATATCCCTAAGGGAGGAAGGCGGAGCTAAGGTTCTCTCTACGGTGGAGGAGGTTGCACGCAAGGTTCTCTGCATAAAGGATGATGATGGAGCCGAGGTTTTCTCCATTGTGGTCATACATTATTAATGATGATACATCATTAATTAGTATATTATGTAATATATTTTTATTCAAAATATTTTTTAAGTCAACAATTTTAGTAATTAAAAAACTACGCAGAAGTGAAAGTAAAATAGTTGGCTTAATGTGTTCATATAGACATTTTCTAAGTGGTGATAAAAAATATATTTGTAATATAAAGTATATTTAGGTGTAAAAATTACACTTTTAATAGTAACACACATAAAAGATTTTTAAATGGATATAAATCAGTGTATTATAATTAAAATAAAATTTATAAATAACGTACAACAAATTTTAATATATTTTTATTAAAATTAATTTAATTTATAAAATTTTAAACCCGCACATCGGCGGGTCCTCATCTAGTTATTCCTAAAAGATAGTGAATCTAGATTTTGAGAGTTTTTACAAATTCTTAAATAAAATCTAAAATCAGTTTGATTACTTTTTGAAAATGTTAGGATGACTTGAGAATTTTAAAAGTCAAAAATCTATGGGGTGTATTCAATTTAGTATTTGAATGCTTTAAGTTTTCATGAATTTTTATATTATTTTGATGATTTTAAGAAGTTGTTCTAATTTATTGTAAAATTCTTGTAAATGCCACTGTAAAACCATGAGATTTTAATTTCTAAATTATTAAAATACAAATCCTTAATACCTTTTCAATAACCATAGTAGGATTAAAAGTAGATTTTCAAATAACTAGGTTAATAACATTGTATTTTATTAAACTTTTTGAAAATTTATAATTAAATGACGTTGGATTTATGATTTTTACATAAATCTCTTAACATGTTAGATTGAATACACCCTTTTAAATCTAAAAACCAAAACTTATAATTCAGAAGTTTATTAGTTCATGAAGTTTGATGGATTTGGAAATCCTAAAAAAAACATATCTTATTTAATCAATGATTTTAGAATAATTATCAAAATCATGTATTATTGATTATATGATTTATAAATTCTAGTTAAAATTATATATTATTAACTGAGTAGTGATTTGTTTTTTTTTAATTTTAAAATCTACATATATTTTAAATGGATTTGAAAACGAAAAATAGAAATATTCAAATCCAAACGATTTTTATAATCAATTAGAATTTTCAAATTCTGTATACATATGATGAACCAAATTCATAAAAAAATGTGTTACGGGTTTTTTATTGATTAAAAAATACTGGCTTTTTTTGCATAGTTTAGTTGCTTTTGAGGGGGTTTGCTATGTAAATATATATATTTTACTTAATCGTCTTGATGTTAATAAGGTAATCACCTAATTATTTATTTTCGGGCGCCATTTGTCCTTATGAAAAAAAAAAAAAAAACACTTTTCCCCTAATCCGTTCTCTCTCTCTGTCTCTCTCTGATTACTCTGATTTTGGAACTCACGAGAGATTCAATTTCGTGAAGAAATGCCGCTAGCCAGACCGGAGACATCGGATGCTAGGGTTATCGCTCATGTGGACATGGATTGCTTCTACGTTCAAGGTTTCTCTCTAATTCGAGTTATCCACAGTCCGCTTCACGCTTTAGTGAGATAAAGCAAATGACTTCATTGCCCATCCGAATCGAATTTTGAACTGTTGAAAGTTATGGGTTTTGTCAATCTCTGTGAAAAAGGGGTTCTTTTTTTCTTTTCTCGTTGGCGTTATTGATGTGTTTGTTTAGGGATTTTGGGGAAATTACCAAATTTTGGGGATTTTGAACTTGGATTAGAAAAAAAACCAAAACTTTGAATTTGTTTCTATTTTCTGAATAGTCTTTATCTCTTACCTGATTAGTGGAGCAAAGGAAGCAACCAGAGTTGAGAGGACTTCCTACTGCAGTTGTACAGTACAACGAATGGCAAGGTGGTGGTTTGATTGCTGTTAGTTATGAAGCACGTAAATGTGGCGTAAAGCGGTTAGTCTGTTTAAAGAATACTTCTTTCCCCACAATTGTATCAATCCTTATTCGGGTTGGTAAAAAGAAACAGTGTTTTGGATGGAGTTTTCAGGTCAATGAGAGGTGATGAGGCTAAGGCTGCTTGCCCTGAAATTCAATTGGTTCAAGTTCCTGTTGCTCGTGGTAAAGCTGACCTGAATTTATATCGCAGTGCGGGTTCTGAGGTTGGAGGCAGAAGTTATTATTTACATGTGTTTAAATAGTTTGTGTTTTTGTCTAAACAATGACAATTTGCTAAAGTCATTTTTGTTCAATGTGTCTCTCTGCAGGTGGTTTCGATTCTAGCACAAAGCGGTAAATGTGAAAGGGCTTCTATTGATGAAGTGTATCTTGACCTCACTGATGCAGCAGAAAGCATGCTTGCTGATGCACCTCCAGAGAGTTTGGAATTGATGGACGAAGAAGTTCTTAAATCCCATATTCTTGGATTAAGCAGAAAGGTCTAATCTTTATCAAGAATATATAAGTTGATTGTCAATATAATGATCTGAACTTATTAATTACTTTGATACAATCTTTTGGCTTTTGATTCAGGATGGAGATGATTTCGAGGAGAGTGTCCGTGATTGGATATGTCGAAAAGATGCTGATCGTCGTGACAAGTTATTAAGTTGTGGGATTATTCTTGTTGCAGAACTCCGGAAACAGGTGCTTAAGGAGACTGAGTTTACTTGTTCTGCTGGAATAGCCCATAACAAGGCAAGAAGCTTTTTATTTTTCTTTTTTTCTTTTATTGTTGTATGGGCGAGTAATAACGCATAACTTTACAAGCAGATGCTAGCTAAACTTGCTAGTGGGATGAATAAACCTGCCCAGCAAACCGTTGTACCATATGCAGCTGTGCAGGAACTTCTCAGTTCCTTGCCAATAAAGAAAATGTAAGTAAGGCTCACCAATTTTACTGATTTCAGTGCATATGTCATTTGATAATTGTTTCAATATCAATATAGTTGTGTTCCAAAAGGTTTAAGACGGTCCTAAATTGTGCATTGCTTCTTGTATCTCTGTTCATGCATCATACAATCGTTAGTTACTGTTGACAATTATTTAGTTTTAGTCTTGCAGGAAACAGCTGGGAGGAAAGCTGGGCACTAGCTTGCAAACTGATCTGGGAGTTGACACTGTGGGGGACTTGTTGCAATTTTCTGAAACAAAGCTGCAAGAACATTATGGAATAAATACGGGGTACAGAAACTTGCTCTTCTGTACTGTTAGGCTATTGCAGATTTTTGGAGTTTCCATTAGTATCTTGTTACCTTCTAGCCTGCTAAGATTTGTATTATCTTTCCTAATAAGTAATAACCGCTTATGTGCTTAAGAATAAAATTAAAAGAATATGCGGCTTGTGCTTGTTTTTCTGATTCCGTCTTTCTAGTAAACAAGTTAATTAATACTTCTTTTCCTTTGACTTGCAGTACATGGTTATGGAATATCGCAAGAGGGATCAGTGGAGAAGAAGTGCAAGGTCGCCTTCTCCCCAAAAGTCATGGTTCAGGAAAGACATTTCCCGGACCTCGTGCTTTGAAGTCACTCTCAAATGTAAGACCAGAATTTCAAGCAGATTATGCCTTTTCCTTTTTTATCAGTTGGTTCAGTTGGTCATAAGAGCACGTTCATATAAAACTGAAAATTTTTGGATAGATACTAGAAAATGTAGTTTGTTCTTCTCTTTGGTCATATAACTAGTTTTTAGTATCATTGTTCTCTTCTCTGTTATACTTTTAGGTTCAGCATTGGCTGAATCAGCTTTCCGAAGAACTAAGCGAGCGCCTCAGTTCTGACTTGGAGCAGAATAAGCGGATTGCGAGTACCCTTACCCTTCATGCTAGCGCTTTCAGAGTACTTATATTTTTCTTGGTTCATGTAGTTTTTCATAAAAATGTACTTGTTTATCATTTTTGTCTACGAAAGACTACGACTGAAAACATATTCTGTCCTGAAAAATAATGCAGTCAAGGGATTCAGATTCTCATAAGAAATTTCCTTCAAAATCATGTCCGCTGAGATATGGAGTGACCAAGATCCAAGAAGATGCATTTAATCTGTTCCAAGCTGCCTTACGTGAGTACATGGGACCTTTCGGGAGCAAACCCCAAGGAAATAAGCAAGAGACATGGAGAATAACAGGCCTTTCTGTTTCTGCAAGTAAAATTGTTGATATACCATCTGTAAGTCCTTGTAGCTTCTAAATCTCTGCTAACTATTGCTCACTTTCAGACATTACCTTGTTTCTTCACTGATTTGTTAGAAGTGATATTTTATGACCGCAGGGAACAAGCTCGATCATGAGATATTTTCAAAGTCAATCTACTGTTCCTTCTCGTTCAGCAGATGGTTGTGTTCAAGATCATGTGGTGACTCCTTCAGGTACGCCAAAGTTTTTGTGTATAATTTCTATTTCTCTATTGATTCTGGTAATTTAAAGTCGTGATTTTTTCTGCAACTGGTGCAGCTAGTGAAGGTTGTTCAGAACAGATATCAACAGAAACCCAAGCAGTAATACCTGAGGAAGACACCGGTGTAACTTATACTTTTCCTAATTTTGAAACTCCAGATAAAGACGTCGATTTAGTCTCTGAAAAGGTATGAGCTCTTAGTTCTCATTACTCNGACCAAGATCCAAGAAGATGCATTTAATCTGTTCCAAGCTGCCTTACGTGAGTACATGGGACCTTTCGGGAGCAAACCCCAAGGAAATAAGCAAGAGACATGGAGAATAACAGGCCTTTCTGTTTCTGCAAGTAAAATTGTTGATATACCATCTGTAAGTCCTTGTAGCTTCTAAATCTCTGCTAACTATTGCTCACTTTCAGACATTACCTTGTTTCTTCACTGATTTGTTAGAAGTGATATTTTATGACCGCAGGGAACAAGCTCGATCATGAGATATTTTCAAAGTCAATCTACTGTTCCTTCTCGTTCAGCAGATGGTTGTGTTCAAGATCATGTGGTGACTCCTTCAGGTACGCCAAAGTTTTTGTGTATAATTTCTATTTCTCTATTGATTCTGGTAATTTAAAGTCGTGATTTTTTCTGCAACTGGTGCAGCTAGTGAAGGTTGTTCAGAACAGATATCAACAGAAACCCAAGCAGTAATACCTGAGGAAGACACCGGTGTAACTTATACTTTTCCTAATTTTGAAACTCCAGATAAAGACGTCGATTTAGTCTCTGAAAAGGTATGAGCTCTTAGTTCTCATTACTCTATAATAAGCCTTTCTTAGAAGTGTGATCTAGCAAAGAGGCTAAACATATTTAGGCTCATTTACTTTCTCAGTTTCCACTTTCAAAGGAATAGAAATGTGATGAGATTCTTTTGCAATTATAACTGGTAAAGAAGTTATTGGTTAGGAGGGCCTGTAGTATTTGAATGACTCGAGAGCTTGGTATATGTTTTTAACTTGTCATATTAGTCAAGTGGTGTGTCCTTGAAGAACCGATTCCGCACTTTCCTTGTCAGGACGTTGTCTCTTGTCCATCAAGTGAAGCAACGGATGTTCCTACCCAATTAGAATCAAACAGAACCTCACAAACAAAGAGAACTGGGCGGAAGATAAACAACCCGAAAGAAAAGAATCGAGTAAGCAAATCATCGCTTTGTTTGGTGCACAAAAATCGTCTACTGTTGCTAAGATCTGTTG
>NC_025702.1:3839614-3842920 GCF_000633955.1 Camelina sativa | reverse complement strand
ACTTTCAAAGGAATAGAAATGTGATGAGATTCTTTTGCAATTATAACTGGTAAAGAAGTTATTGGTTAGGAGGGCCTGTAGTATTTGAATGACTCGAGAGCTTGGTATATGTTTTTAACTTGTCATATTAGTCAAGTGGTGTGTCCTTGAAGAACCGATTCCGCACTTTCCTTGTCAGGACGTTGTCTCTTGTCCATCAAGTGAAGCAACGGATGTTCCTACCCAATTAGAATCAAACAGAACCTCACAAACAAAGAGAACTGGGCGGAAGATAAACAACCCGAAAGAAAAGAATCGAGTAAGCAAATCATCGCTTTGTTTGGTGCACAAAAATCGTCTACTGTTGCTAAGATCTGTTGCATATTTGGTCGTAGGGAATGCCATCAATTGTCGATATTTTCAAGAATTACAATGCAAGTCCTCCAACGAAGCAAGAGACTCAAGAAGATTCCACAGTGTCCCCCTCAACCAGTAAAAGAGCCAACTTCAGTAACAGCAGCCATAGTAGTGAAGTGACTCAAGAATCAGAAGAGAGAAGACAACAAATAGATTGGGGCTACAAGATCGATGAAATCGATCAATCAGTTTTGAATGAATTACCAGTTGAGATTCAAAGAGAACTCAGGAGATTCCTACACCCTAATAAGCGGCTTAACACCAATAGTAAAAGCAAAGGTGATGGTTCTACTTCAAGCATTGCTCATTATTTCCCACCACTGAATAGATAGATCCAAGCTCCTTTGTCTCTGTTGTTGACTGTATATAGTCTAGTCATTATATTGTATCCCTTTTAAATACTAGCTAGACTTATTATGCTAAAAATTATATATAAAAATGTTATTTTAGAGCTATTATAGACTAATAATTATGAATATAAATGTTGAACGAATTTGTTGAGCACATATTCAAACATTCCTACCTAACAATCACTCTCTAGTTTTTTTTAGCATGGGGGCTTATTTGGATCGATACCTCTACCAAACGAAAGAGTGTATTACATGTTATTGTCAAAAAGTCAAATAAAATCAAAATGCTGCTAAATTATTACTTGGCCTAAATATAACTATCAGAAACAAAATAAAAAAACGCTTGGCCTAGAACTTTTTTCTATTATCTGAACAAATTAATTTTCAATATTATTGGAAGACAAAAGAAAGACACAAAAATATCGAAAACCTGAAACCGTTGTTGGGTTCGGACAATACAGCAGGCAACTATCATGCCATTGCCATCCAATGGGTTTATTTTTTTCCTTTTTTTTTTTTTTTCTTTTTTTCTTTCCTTATCTGAAAATGACCTAAATACCCTCAAACTTGCTCTCCAAATATAGCACAATTAAATTACCTTTAAAGCNGAACGAATTTGTTGAGCACATATTCAAACATTCCTACCTAACAATCACTCTCTAGTTTTTTTTAGCATGGGGGCTTATTTGGATCGATACCTCTACCAAACGAAAGAGTGTATTACATGTTATTGTCAAAAAGTCAAATAAAATCAAAATGCTGCTAAATTATTACTTGGCCTAAATATAACTATCAGAAACAAAATAAAAAAACGCTTGGCCTAGAACTTTTTTCTATTATCTGAACAAATTAATTTTCAATATTATTGGAAGACAAAAGAAAGACACAAAAATATCGAAAACCTGAAACCGTTGTTGGGTTCGGACAATACAGCAGGCAACTATCATGCCATTGCCATCCAATGGGTTTATTCTTTTCCTTTTTTTTTTTTTTTCTTTTTTTCTTTCCTTATCTGAAAATGACCTAAATACCCTCAAACTTGCTCTCCAAATATAGCACAATTAAATTACCTTTAAAGCGTTTAAGAGTGTCCGATTTCTCAAGAAACACATCTTTTACACGAAAGTAAAATATAATTATGACTAAAAAATTTCTAATAGGTGCCTAATTTTCTCTGTGTGCGCAAATCACACGCATCTCTCTACTATTCAGTTTCCTGTCTATATATCATCACACAAAAGATTAGTCTTGGTGATCTCATTTCAGTGTTATAGCTTTCAAAAAGCTTTTGAAGAAGAAACCCAAATAGCGATTTCATCTATGTGAGATATTTTTCTTCGATTCTAAAGCTTCTGGAGGTACTTCAAATCTCTCTCTCTCTCTCTCTCCTTCACGTGTGTTTCGAAATCTCCGTGCTTTCTGCTTTGTTTCTATCTAAAAAGCCATCTTTTTTTTGCTGACCCTACATTTGATATGATCTCACTTGGTTGGAAAATAAAAATCGATACTTTACCTGAACTCCACCATTTCTTGTTTAGCCAAAACCCCTGGATTCGAATCTGTAAAATTTCATCCCTTTTTCTCGATTTTGGTAGGTGAAGAAAAGGAGCTCAATTTCGTATATCTGGTTACCAAATTGATCATCTTTGTGGTTGTGCAGATTTGGGGTGTGAGAAAAAAGGAATCTGAAAAATGGCGGTGTCGCTTTTATCGAAGTTGAGGTGTATCACAGTAGATGTTACTGGTACGCTCATAGCATATAAAGGAGAGCTTGGTGATTACTATTGTATGGCTGCTAAAGCTATTGGTTTGCCTTGTCCTGATTATAAACGAGTTCATGAAGGCTTTAAACTAGCTTATACAGATATGGCTCAAATGTATCCTTGTTTTGGTTTTCATGCCAAAATGCCTAACATTGTTTGGTGGAAAACATGTGTTAGAGATTCCTTTGTCAAGGTACTTACTTGTGTTGGATTCTTAATCATTCTTTTGTTATATTTGGTGTGTGTGTGTGTGTGTGTGCATTGTGTGTTGCTTACTTTTAATGTTTATGGGGTTTTGATTAATTTAGGCAGGATATGAGTATGATGAGGAGACATTTGAGAAGATTTTTAGGCGAATCTATTCAACGTTTGGCTCTGCTGCTCCTTACTCTGTGTTTCAAGATTCGAGACCGTTTCTAAGATGGGCACGGAGTCAAGGGCTTATAGTCGGACTTGTTAGCAATGCGGAGTACCGTTATCAAGAAGTTATTTTACCTGCCTTAGGTTTGAACAAGGTAGTGAAGAGGACTCATTGTGAATGTAAATGGGTGATTCTTTTGGTTCTTGAAAACTTGGGACTCAGTTTTTGCCATTTTGATTCATTTTTCAGGCAGAGTGGGACTTTGGTGTGTTCTCTGGTATTGAAGGGATAGAGAAACCAGATCCGAGGATTTACAAGCTTGCGCTAGAGAGAGCGGGGAATAATATTGCGCCTGAAGAGGTTTTGCATATTGGAGATAGTATGCGCAAAGATTATGGTCCGGCCAAGAGTATAGGGATGCATGCTTTGTTGCTTG
>NC_025702.1:3833645-3839093 GCF_000633955.1 Camelina sativa | reverse complement strand
TTTGATTCATTTTTCAGGCAGAGTGGGACTTTGGTGTGTTCTCTGGTATTGAAGGGATAGAGAAACCAGATCCGAGGATTTACAAGCTTGCGCTAGAGAGAGCGGGGAATAATATTGCGCCTGAAGAGGTTTTGCATATTGGAGATAGTATGCGCAAAGATTATGGTCCGGCCAAGAGTATAGGGATGCATGCTTTGTTGCTTGATAGGTTTAAGACAGAAGCTGCTAAAGACTGGACTGAAGCTGGAGCTATTGTGCTTCCTGATTTGGTTGCTGTTCAACAACTTTTGGAGTCTGATAAGTTGAAATGTTAAAAATGGGACATCTCTTAAGTATGAAAATCTAATGTATTGTAGTATTGCACATGTTGTCTCCTTTTTCCTGGTTTGAGAAAAAGATAAGTTTCAACCTAAAGTTCTATAACCTCAATAATTAAAATTATTCAAACTAAACAAAATCACACTTTTAACAAGATGAATGCAACAACAAGTGAAGTTCGGAATTTACATGAGGAAGAAAGTATCTTTGTTTACTTTATTTAGAGATACAACACAACACAGCAGAAGAGGAAGAGGAAAAGCAAAATGTTTTGACTTAAACAGCAGCTTCAGCTCTGGAAGGGATCTTCCTTATGACAGAGATCGTATCACCAACTTTGATTGTCTTCTTGCCTTTGTCTTCAGTGTTGGTTAAGTTCCAATTCCAAACCATCTCCTTACCAAAGAAAACCTGTCGTAAAAAAGCGAAATCGATATCAGTTTTATTGAATCTCGGTTTAACATCATAGTGAATCCAACAAGTTTCTCTCAAAACCAAGAGCTTATGCTAAACTTTCCACGCGGTTTCTTGTCTGGCATTAAGACATTGTCTGATCTGAATTTCATCAGAGTTTCAGTTGGTTCTGCTGCACCAGGAACCCCGGTTTCTTGATTCACAGTTGGTACCTGAAAGAACAAAATGGTTAAAGCCTCAACTTGAGAATCTGAGTGTACTTTAATTTCACATCATATTCACCTTGCAGCGGCTACATAGCCTAACTCCTTGGAAAACTAAATCGTTTATCTTGATTTCATCCCAAAGATCTTCACCGAAAGGATCACAATTATCAACAAGAATGCTACATAGAAACAACAAACCACGGATTATGAACAAAACAACCATCATTGAAGGTATTAAGACTTCGTGATGAATGAAAGTTTACTTGGGTCTAAAACGGTTTATAGGCACCGGTTCTGGCAGCAGTGTATTCAACTGGTCTAGAGAAGCCTAAGAATCAAAAGCAAAAAGAACATCAAATGCGTATTCTCATTAACAGATATTGGAATTGTGGGTATTGGCTCACCTGAGATGCAAACAAAAAGGGGAACATATCTGCAAATGTTGTAGAGTAACCTGCTGCAAACTCAGGAGGTGAAGGTCTAGTTTCAGTGTCTGTAGATAAGTTTCAAAAGACTTGATCATTGATCTGCATCGAAATATGTTTCAAATGAAAAAAATTCACAAGAAAAATATAAATCAAAACCTTTCTTAAACCGAACCAAACGGCTTTGTTTTCCAAGAAAATCTGAAAACCATTTTGCAGCTTCTTCTCCTTCATCAAACGCAGATCCAGACCATTCCCACATGGACACACCTTCTGCCACCGAGCTTGGCTTAGTCAACGGGATCTTTAACGGACTCATACCAGGGGCATTTAATACTGCAAAATGAATTATCAAGAACATAAACTCGAGTCTCAAAATTCAGACATAACTTTCGTAGTTTAGCCAGACACTCACCCAAAAATGAGTCCTTTGTTGGCTCCCAATCTTCCAAGAAGGCTTCCTTAGGCAACTCAGATTCAACAAGAGCAAGCTTTGGCTCAACTCTTTGAGTGTATGCTCTTCCTTTGTAGTTCACAACTAACCAATAGCGGTCCCATTGAAATCCTACATCAGTTTCCACAGATTTATGTTTGACTTCATAGTCAAACATTTCATCATTCACACCCATAGTGAAACTTCAGTGTTCATGCCAACAAATAAGGGAAGATTTTAGTCCTTCAGTTTCTCAGAAAAAATGATCACTTTCCATCCAATCAAGCAAAGACACTTTATAGTATCATCATACTCATCACAATGAGAGAGAACAATCTAATGTTCATACCAACAAACAAAAAGAGAGAATTTTATTGTTTACTCTCATTGTACCGGAAACTTCGTTCTCTCTCTCTCTCAAAAAAAAATTCACTTTGCCTCAAGTCAAACAAGACCCTTTATTACCATCATCAAAACACATAACTTGTAACTTCACATGAACAGATCAAAATCTCAGAAATTAATTATTATACCATTTATTTTTTTAAAAAAGGAGCTTTTATACTTTCTCAGGAATCAAAGGGAGAGAAGAAGATTGTTCTTGAATTTTTTTACCAGTATGAGTTACGGTAGCCTGAGTAACAGAGATCCCACGGCAAGATTTGATCGGATAAATGACCAAAGATTGAATCTTTAGAGCTTCCTCCATCTCTCTCTTTCACAGACAGTGGCACCCCTGACACGATGATGAATCTTTCAACTTTTTAGTGGGTGGGTAATCGAACAATTCAAGTCTTTGGTCATCGTTTTCAAAAAGGTGTCGTTTTGGGTTTGTGCATTTTACACACGTGGACTATATTACCAGACCGGTTACACCAACCCATTCAATGAATGTTATCACTTTCACCCCCAAAAAAGAGAACAACTCTTACCAAAATTTCTATCAAAATGTTTTTTACAAAAAGATGATCAGATACTCAAATAGTAGTAAATAGATAATATGATTTAGTTAATATTTTGTTCAAGAACGCATTAATAGGTGAAAAAAGTTTATCGAAGTCTAAAGATTAAAGAAAAACAGTAAGAAAAGAGAAGCAAATAGCTTTCAACTGTGTGTCTCAACATAGTAACGTTTGAACGTTATTGGAAAACCAACGCAGCTTTAAACTTCTGAGTAGGATAAGTTTTTACTTAAAAGTTTTATCTGATCCAACCAGAAGAGTCTGATTCTAAAAGTGCAATGTTTTTTTTTTGTAGCCATGGTTATTACTTCTACTTGTTACGCTTCGCAGCACGTTTTCCGTGACCCTTCTTTGGTGGTCCTTTGTTACGACGCTTCAACATCTCAAGCTTTGATATCCGCCTACAACAACACACAACTTCAAGTTAAAATGCCTCTCAACCAAAGATTAACATTACCAGTGGAATAAACCAAAGTGTAAGTGAAGTTTAGAAAGTACAATCCATAAACTATCCTCTTCTCAAATAAGATCATATTGCTACTTTGCTGCAGTTAACATCAGAGACGCAAGAAAAAAGACTCCTCTTAAGCTTCACAAATCACAGTCATCTAAGTACGATACTCATACTATCTACATCGAGTTTCTTTCTCATGGTTCCTACACTAACCCCAAATTTGCAGTTGAACTAAAGCTTGTGGAAACATGTTACAGCTTGATCTAATTCAGAGATTTCAAGTGGTTTCTATGATAAACAAAGCAATTCATTGGAAGGTAGACAAAAAAAAAAAAAAAAGAGAGGTTTAGGAAAGTACTCTTGTTCTTCTCTAGCCAAGACATTGGGATCCTCATTCTTAATGTCATATGGATACCATTCTGCAACCTTGTCACCAACAAGCTTCTTCCTTAATATCTTATGAGGAGATCTCTGTCCCGTTGGGTTAAGCATATGCCCGAAAATCCTGGCTCTCGCTTCGTTCACACCTCGACCCACTGCTGAAGATATAAGGCTTTTCAGGCTACCACTAGCCATCTTCCTTGACTCTATACCAGCTAAAAGTAAGAAACAGAACGAAACAAGAATCAACTTAACAAAATGACACATTGTAGTCTGATAGATTTGACAGAAAGGCACAAACATTTAAATCACAAACTTGATGTTGAAATACAGTAGCTTCTGAAATTACGAGAATGTACAAACTATGAGAATCTTAAAATTAAGGTTTCTATGTCAGTGCTATCAACTCTAAGCAACGATTCCGCAAAACTAGGTTCCGTTTACTTATCATTAGCTTCTAAAAACAGGAAATTTCGTTACTGAAACGAAGACATCAGCATTAGTTCCAGAAGAATCTGGGTAAAGTTCCTACATTTTAAACGGGAAGAATTGGTGAAAGAAAAAATGAAAACTTTAAAAGGATCCCTAGATCACAATAACGTTAGAAACGCAATCCAATCCATAATCACGAAAAGAAAGCAAAGAGATAAGTATTTTCGTTATGAGTACCCAAGACACACTCTCTGAGACATTTCATCGAACACGTTTCGTGCCCGAATCAAGAAAATTTTAAAGGAACCATTTTCACCATTGGCAATGAGATTACAGGTCGAACCTCGACGGAGAAGAAGAAAGTGAGAAGAGAGGAACTTACCGAGAAGAGAAACAGTAGCGACGGCGACGAAAGAAGAAGGAGAGATGTAAAATGAGAAGAAGAGAAGACTAAAAAAATGAAAATAAAAGCTTTTGGACAGGTATGGGTTCTGTTTGAACGTTTTAAAGTATAAGGTCTGTTTCTATACATATTGGAAATAAAAGGATACGGTACGCAATTACCCAAAATGAAGAAAAAAATAATACGTTGCTTTCATTTAGAGTTGAAATAAAGACCTCCCGCTTACTAAACGGGTGCTCTAACCAACTGAGCTATGAAAGCTTCGATGTTTACAATGTAACACGTATTTTAATATCCGTATCGCTTTTTGTTGACTAATAATTTAAATCTTACGTTAACCTTTGTGGTTTTTAGATTTGCCGAAACTATTATTCAAAAACCTAAACTATAATTCAAATATGTAAAATCTTGGAACGTACCAAGACGGAGTTTTGCTTCAATGATGAGTTATATAACATTTAGATATACACGTGAATGGAACAATGCTTTGAGATGGATTGATTACCTATATTGTCCATATATATGGGTAGGTTTGATCAGTATGGACCAAATGAAGAAAGAAGATGAACTGTTACACAAATTAGCAATTGGGTTTCATTAAGAGGCATAACCACAAGCTAAAGTGACAAATAACTATGCAAATTGAGACTGATCATATTTCAGGAATAAACCCTAAATAAGAACATCCCATTTAACAAAATTGAGAATGTTTTGTAAATGCGGATGAGGCAATAATAAAGTGCAGAAAGTAAATAACACAAGAACTTTGTTAACGAGGTTCGGTTTTTCCTACTCCCCGGGACCACGTCCAGATTTCGATTTCACTAGAACAAGAAAGCAAATACAACCTGTTCGCAAACGCGTAAATCAAGCACAACCCTCTTAATTCACCGCTCCGTTCTATAACATGAAATCTTAAGGATAAATCTCTACCATTAACTAAACTCACACCTAGCCTAGATTCAAACCAAGATAACCTAACCTTGGGCTAAACTCCCCCTGAGCCTAGACTTCAGATCT
>NC_025702.1:3809879-3832747 GCF_000633955.1 Camelina sativa | reverse complement strand
TTTGTAAATGCGGATGAGGCAATAATAAAGTGCAGAAAGTAAATAACACAAGAACTTTGTTAACGAGGTTCGGTTTTTCCTACTCCCCGGGACCACGTCCAGATTTCGATTTCACTAGAACAAGAAAGCAAATACAACCTGTTCGCAAACGCGTAAATCAAGCACAACCCTCTTAATTCACCGCTCCGTTCTATAACATGAAATCTTAAGGATAAATCTCTACCATTAACTAAACTCACACCTAGCCTAGATTCAAACCAAGATAACCTAACCTTGGGCTAAACTCCCCCTGAGCCTAGACTTCAGATCTCCAACTCTCTAGATCAACCTTCACACAAACGCCACACCGACGAACAAAGAAGCTTGAACAACCCAAGCACTAAACCGCGAAACTAAGCCGCAAACAAACACAGAAAGCTCCCTAGGATTTATCTTTTTGCCTCAGCTATCTTGCTTCTCTAGGACATGCCCAACACCTCCTTATATACCCATCAAGACTTCCTAATCACCATAGGAGAAGATTTCCAAATTTCATAAGAAAAAGCCTTTTTCCTTTTTGCTATTTTCCTTTTCCTTGTAAAACTCCAATTTAATCAACCAAATAAATAGTAGTTTTCCTCTTCAATTCATCCTCAAACTGTGCTTCAATATTGCCTTCTGAAACCTTCTAGAAACTTCTCACGCACATAAAACAACAACAATCCTGTATCACGTCTTGAATCACACAGACACTACTTCAGCCATCCAATACATCTACATTCTCCTCTTTTTTGACTATTNATAATAAAGTGCAGAAAGTAAATAACACAAGAACTTTGTTAACGAGGTTCGGTTTTTCCTACTCCCCGGGACCACGTCCAGATTTCGATTTCACTAGAACAAGAAAGCAAATACAACCTGTTCGCAAACGCGTAAATCAAGCACAACCCTCTTAATTCACCGCTCCGTTCTATAACATGAAATCTTAAGGATAAATCTCTACCATTAACTAAACTCACACCTAGCCTAGATTCAAACCAAGATAACCTAACCTTGGGCTAAACTCCCCCTGAGCCTAGACTTCAGATCTCCAACTCTCTAGATCAACCTTCACACAAACGCCACACCGACGAACAAAGAAGCTTGAACAACCCAAGCACTAAACCGCGAAACTAAGCCGCAAACAAACACAGAAAGCTCCCTAGGATTTATCTTTTTGCCTCAGCTATCTTGCTTCTCTAGGACATGCCCAACACCTCCTTATATACCCATCAAGACTTCCTAATCACCATAGGAGAAGATTTCCAAATTTCATAAGAAAAAGCCTTTTTCCTTTTTGCTATTTTCCTTTTCCTTGTAAAACTCCAATTTAATCAACCAAATAAATAGTAGTTTTCCTCTTCAATTCATCCTCAAACTGTGCTTCAATATTGCCTTCTGAAACCTTCTAGAAACTTCTCACGCACATAAAACAACAACAATCCTGTATCACGTCTTGAATCACACAGACACTACTTCAGCCATCCAATACATCTACATTCTCCTCTTTTTTGACTATTCTTGTGAACTCATCAGTTCAAACACCTAAACACATCACCAAACACATCTTCATTCTCCCCCTAAATGAGTCACAACATGGTCAAAACTAACTGGAAAATTCTCCTCGCTTTGCAATACGCGGTTGATAGCCTAGTACACCACCTCCATAGAACTCATCTTTTCTAACTCAAATCTTGTTGCGCCTTAGACCTCCATGATTGACTCCTTGAATGAATCTGAAACAATTCCTCTTAATATGTCCTTGAACTCCACAATGATAACATGTAGGACCATGAAACCTTACATCATAAGCATTCTCCATTCGGCTCCTCTCTCTCAACAATCTGAAACATCTTGGTCTAATATGCCCAACAACACCATAATGATGACAAACAGGTCGAAAAACGTTTCTAGGTGCATTCTGCTCTTTCACAAAAACAGTCTCTGAAGCAGTCTTTGAAGTAGTCTTTGAAGCAGACGTGATTTTTCCACTTGAAAAAACACCGTATCCGATTTTGAAACTTTTTCTTCATATCCGAGGCCACACTTATCAGTCTTGCCAATACTCAGAATGTGATCCAACTTCTCTGTACTATTATAAAGCATCTTCAAATTCTTTTGAGTTTCTTCAAGCTGCACTTTAGCTTGTAATGCTTCTTCTCCCTTCTCTGTTGTATATTTCTCTGCTTCAACGACTTTAGCCTCTAACTCAAGCTTCTCCTTAATCAAAACTGAATTATCATCAACTACCTTAAGCCAATGTGCATACAGCTTCTCATAACTCTTACCAAGTTCTTCGTAACTCATATCCTCTCCATCACTATCACTATCAGATTCATGTTCAGATACAGTTGCAGGTTTTGCTGCAGTTTCAGAAGTAGTTGCAGACACTGATGCATACACTGATTCAGAACTATCTTCAAAAGTTGTAAACGCCACAAAATTCTTCAGTTCTTCTTCTTCATCTGAATCAGTTTCAGAATCACTAGTAACAACATTCATAGCCTTCTTCTTATGCTTTTGTAGATTGGCACAATCAGACCATACATGACCATATCCTTTGCATTTAAAACATTGAACATTCTTTGATGAAGTCTTCATCTCTTCACCCATTCTACTTTTCTTCTCTTCGCCCTTACGCTTCAGAAATTTAGCAAATTGTCTTGATAACATAGCCATTGAATTTTCACAAGATGATACCTTAAGAGCTACTCCGATGTCAATTTCCTTCTTTATTGCTTCTTTAACTTGATCATCTTTCTTCTTTACTCCTTCAGCTTCATATGCTTTGCTTAATTCAAAAGCCTTTAGAATCCCAAGAAACTCATCAAAAGCCATCTCATATAAATTATGAGCTTCTTCAACTGCAGAAATTTTTTGACTCAAATTTTGCAGGAACAGATCGCTTCAGTTTCTTCACAAGCTTTTTATCTTTGTATTGCTTTCCAAGAGCAAAAGCCTCATTAGATATATCACATAACTTAGCACTGAACTCAGCCACAGTTTCATTTTCTTCCATCCTTAGATTCTCAAATTGTGATGCCAACATATCCAGCTTTGTTCTCTTATCACTAGAAGTACCCTCAAATATATTCTCCAATGACTTCCATGCTTTCTGAAGCTGATACACATTGAGAAATTAACTTGAAGTGGCTTGAATCAATAGCATTGTAAATCGCTGTCTTAGCTGTCAAATTACAACTTGATAGCTTTTTCTCTGCAGCAGTCCACTTATCACTGGGCTTAAGACTCTCAACCCCTTTCTCATCCACAACTTTAGGAGGCTCCCAATCAAGCTCAATCGAATTCCAGCAATCTTCATCAAGGTTACTAATAAACGCTTGCATACGAACCTTACAATACCTGTAATTCGTTGAATCAAGCAACAGTGGTCTTGACATAGACATGCCTTCTCTGTATGAAGTCATCACAACTGATTCAAAGCTCTGTCTTACTTCCTGAACTACCCTCACCCGTGATCTACCCGAAACTAGACTTAATCTCTATCGAGAACCCGCTCTGATACCACTTGTAAATGCGGATGAGGCAATAATAAAGTGCAGAAAGTAAATAACACAAGAACTTTGTTAACGAGGTTCGGTTTTTCCTACTCCCTAGGACCACATCCAGATTTCGATTTCACTAGAACAAGAAAGCAAATACAACCTATTCGCAAACGCGTAAATCAAGCACAACCCTTTTAATTCACCGCTCCGTTCTATAACATGAAATCTTAAGGATAAATCTTTACCCTTAACTAAACTCACACCGAGCCTAGGTTCAAACCAAGATAACCTAACCTCAGGTTAAACTCCCCCTGAGCCTAGAATTCAGATCTCCAACTCTCTAGATCAACCTTCACACAAACGCCACACCAACGAACAAAGAAGCTTGAACAACCCAAGCACCAAACCGCGAAACTAAGCCGCACACAAACACAGAAAGCTCCCTAGGATTTATCTTTATGCCTCAGCTCTCTTGCTTCTCTAGGACGTGCCCAACACCTCCTTATATACCCATCAAGACTTCCTAATCACCATAGGAGAAGATTTCCAAATTTCATAAGAAAAAGCCTTGTTCCTTTTTGCTATTTTCCTTTTTCTTGTAAAACTCCAATTTAATCAACCAAATAAATAGTAGTTTTTCTCTTCAATTCATCCTCAAACCGTGCTTCAATATTGTCTTCTAAAACCTTTTAGAAACTTCTCACGCACATAAAACAACAACAATCATGTATCACGTCTTGAATCACACAGATACTACTTCAACCATCCAATACATCTTCATGTTTTTTATTAGATAAGAGTTGTACACTTTTAAACCTTCTACAAAAATAAACCATAATGAATATGACATATTACCCTCTTCACATCAGTATTGATACTTAAATTAATCGATTTTAAGACTAAATGGATATACGATTCCTTACAAAAGAGAAAAATTTACAAGCATATATAACTAATTAAATAAATTGTTAAAGAAAACAAGAAGTTTTGGACTTTAACAAGGGTCATAATTTTTTTTTTAGTCGGATCGGAGATAAGAACAAGTTACCCTTTGAATTTAGAACTCGTGATCTTGAGGAGTTCATGGCGAACATACGAACGTACGTA
Organism: Camelina sativa; assembly: GCF_000633955.1. NCBI lineage: Eukaryota > Viridiplantae > Streptophyta > Magnoliopsida > Brassicales > Brassicaceae > Camelina > Camelina sativa. The sequence goes on along the minus strand of NC_025702.1, from coordinate 3,828,116 downwards.
CGGGTCACATATGTGTAAGCTCTTTTCAGTGTCAAAAACAATTCATACATAGCCATTAGCCAGTATTAAGATCCGCTCATGAGTATGTCAACTGACTTATTTACATATATGATCAAAATGTTATGTATTTTCTATCATTAATTAAACAAAAGACAAATAATAGCATATTGTTGTCTCTTTCATGGAAGTATTACAATTCACATTTGTATTTCTATAGAGTGTATGAACACGGTGTGATTCTACTTCAGCAGCTAGATACTTCGGCATTTATTTCAAAGATGACATCTACAAAATCTTTTGTTTAATCGGGAAAATATCAAAGAGAATCAAATTAGAACTAACTAATATGTTGCCAAGTTCGGGGTAATGACAAAATATGGATATGATAGAGCGCCTTTGATTGACCTAGCAATTATTTTATAGGGATAATTGAGCAATTCTTTTATAGGGATAATTGAGCAATGGGTTTAGGGTTTAAATCTTCAATATCTATGCCCTTTTAGGCTTTAGATTATTGGACTATTTTGATAATCTATAAAATTCAGGCTATTTTGCTATGAAATTTACCCTCTTTCTTATTTATGAATTTAATAAATATATAGTATAATCATATATATTGTAACAACATATACAGTAGGTAATATTTAACATATTAATCATATATTTTTGTTTACGAATATATAATTCTGTAAAATCCAAATATAGAAATACAACTGCCCTCTTTTTTGATGAAATAACTTAAGTAATGAGAAACAAACACACTTCGCAACAAAAGCAGAAATTAAAGAAATATTCTTCAACCAAGTCATGGTCTCTCATCTCAGTATCTCACTCACTCTCTTTCCTTGGCCGAGGTCAAAGCCATATCAATTTATTCTACTATATTAATTTTGAGAAGTACAAATATGCAAGTAACCTTATAGAGTGTAAAAACTTATATTATGATGTTATTGGTCTTAACACAAATATTTAATTTGAAATTTTAAAAATAAAGATATATTACTCAATTTATGAATTTATCTATGTATTTCATTATCATATAAACTTATTTATCTCTTTGACATAAATATTATACTGTACTAGAAAACAACATAAATATGATTTATCTCTTTGACATAAATATTATACTGTACTAGAAAACAACATAAATATTATTTATCTCTTTGACATAAATATTATACTGTACTAGAAAACAACATAAATACAAATTGACATAGCCGCAACATAAATGAAACACTTGTATTTGCATGTTCCAATGTCTCTGACCCTTCTTTGACCTTCTTCTTCTCTTTCCCACTACTACTCTCTCCTTAATGAAAGATCAAAGAGAGAAAGACTCGTCTGTGTTCTACTGTTCTCATTAAAAAATCCTTATATATAGTTTTAGCCTTTATAGCCGATCTCAAAAGCTTTATCCTCTTCATTTACTTCTCCTCCATCTCACCACATCAAACACACACACTTATACGCGTATATAATACACATAATATACAGAGAGAGAGTCCCCATGCACCGTTCTTATAAACCAATCATCTTACTTCAACAAAAACACAACAATTGTCTTAAATTCTCCTTTCGTTTCCAACACTAGTCTCATCACTACTACCACAAGAAGCTTCATTCATTACTACTACTAGCCACCACAAGAACTCGAAGAAGCTTCTTCATTCACCACTACATTCACAATCACAGATCTCTTGTTTCCCAAACTAAGAAGAAGAAAACAAAAAAATGCAGCAAAACTCTCTTCTTCTTGCTCTGTTTCTCCTCTGTTTCTCAATCCGGTCCGGTTCGGGTCAAAGTGACGATCTTCGAACTCTTCTCGAACTCAAGAACTCTTTCGTCACAAACCCAAAAGACGAAACCATTCTCCGAACTTGGAATGCAGATGATCCCAATTTCTGCAACTGGACCGGGGTCACATGCGGTGGTAGTGTAATCATCGGTTTAAATCTCTCCAGTTTAGGCTTAACCGGGTCAATTTCACCATCGATTGGCCGGTTTAATAACCTAACCCACATCGATCTGTCTTCGAACCGTCTCGTTGGTCCCATCCCAACGACTCTCTCCAACCTCTCCGCTTCGTTGGAAACGTTACATCTCTTCTCTAACCGACTCAGCGGCGAGATACCGAGTCAGCTCGGCTCGCTCGTGAATCTCAAGTCGTTAAAACTCGGAGACAACGAACTCAACGGTTCGATCCCGGAGACGTTTGGGAACCTCGTCAGTCTCCGGATGCTTGCGTTAGCCTCGTGTAGACTCACCGGTACAATACCGAGTCAGCTGGGGAGACTCGTTCAGCTCCAGGCTTTGATACTACAAGACAACGAGCTCGAAGGACTGATTCCGCCGGATATTGGTAACTGCACCAGCCTCGTTTTGATTACCGCGGCGGTGAATCGTCTCAACGGATCGTTACCGGCGGAGCTGAGTCGACTCGTNTCTCATCACTACTACCACAAGAAGCTTCATTCATTACTACTACTAGCCACCACAAGAACTCGAAGAAGCTTCTTCATTCACCACTACATTCACAATCACAGATCTCTTGTTTCCCAAACTAAGAAGAAGAAAACAAAAAAATGCAGCAAAACTCTCTTCTTCTTGCTCTGTTTCTCCTCTGTTTCTCAATCCGGTCCGGTTCGGGTCAAAGTGACGATCTTCGAACTCTTCTCGAACTCAAGAACTCTTTCGTCACAAACCCAAAAGACGAAACCATTCTCCGAACTTGGAATGCAGATGATCCCAATTTCTGCAACTGGACCGGGGTCACATGCGGTGGTAGTGTAATCATCGGTTTAAATCTCTCCAGTTTAGGCTTAACCGGGTCAATTTCACCATCGATTGGCCGGTTTAATAACCTAACCCACATCGATCTGTCTTCGAACCGTCTCGTTGGTCCCATCCCAACGACTCTCTCCAACCTCTCCGCTTCGTTGGAAACGTTACATCTCTTCTCTAACCGACTCAGCGGCGAGATACCGAGTCAGCTCGGCTCGCTCGTGAATCTCAAGTCGTTAAAACTCGGAGACAACGAACTCAACGGTTCGATCCCGGAGACGTTTGGGAACCTCGTCAGTCTCCGGATGCTTGCGTTAGCCTCGTGTAGACTCACCGGTACAATACCGAGTCAGCTGGGGAGACTCGTTCAGCTCCAGGCTTTGATACTACAAGACAACGAGCTCGAAGGACTGATTCCGCCGGATATTGGTAACTGCACCAGCCTCGTTTTGATTACCGCGGCGGTGAATCGTCTCAACGGATCGTTACCGGCGGAGCTGAGTCGACTCGTGAACCTCCAGACGCTCAATTTGGGGAAAAACAGTTTCTCCGGTGAGTTACCGAGTCAACTCGGTGATTTGGTTAATCTCAATTACCTTAACTTGATTGGTAACAAGCTCCAAGGTTTGATTCCCAAGAGATTAACAGAGTTGGTTAATCTTCAAACACTTGATCTGTCTTCGAACAATCTCACCGGAGAGATACACGAAGAGTTCTGGAACATGAATCAGCTCGTGTCCTTGGTTCTATCGAATAATCGTCTCTCTGGTTCATTACCGAAGACTATATGTTCTAACAACACAAGCTTGAAGCAACTTGCTCTGTCTGAAACTCAACTCTCCGGCGAAATCCCGGCGGAAATCGGAAAATGCCAGTCGTTAGAAGCGCTTGATCTGTCGAACAATACGCTCACAGGTCGAATCCCAGACTCGTTGTTTCACCTCGTCGAACTCACGAATCTTTATCTTAACAACAATACCTTGGAAGGTACGTTATCTCCATCGATATCTAACCTAACGAAACTACAAGAGTTTACTCTGCATCGCAATAACTTGGAAGGCAAGGTACCGAATGAAATCGGATTGCTAGGCAAATTAGAGATTCTGTATCTATATGAGAATCGTTTTTCGGGTGAAATGCCGATAGAGATTGGGAATTGCACGAATCTGAATGCGATTGATTGGTATGGTAATCGAATCAGTGGAGAGATTCCTTCTTCAATAGGAAGATTGAAAGAGCTTACTCTGCTTCACTTGAGAGAGAACGAGCTTGTTGGTAACATTCCAGCCACTTTAGGTAACTGTGACAAACTGACGATCTTGGATTTAGCTGATAACAAGCTCTCGGGTTCGGTACCTTCCTCGTTAGGGTTCTTAACCGCGTTAGAACAGTTACTGATTTACAACAATTCTCTTCAAGGAAACCTTCCTGATTCACTTGTCAACCTCAAGAATCTCACAAGAATCAATATTTCCAGCAACAAGTTCAATGGTTCGATCAGTCCGTTGTGCGGTTCAAGCTCTTATCTTTCGTTTGATGTCACGGAGAACAGATTCGAGGGAGATATACCACTTCAGATAGGGAACTCTCCTAATCTTGATCGTTTAAGGTTAGGGAAGAATCAGTTCACAGGAAGAATCCCTTGGACGTTTGGGAAGATCCGGGAGCTGTCTTTATTGGATATCTCAAGCAATTCTCTAACGGGAATCATTCCGTTAGAGCTTGGTTTGTGTAAGAAGCTGACACACATTGATCTCAACGATAACTTTCTTTCAGGAGTTATACCACCATGGCTTGGAAGGCTTCCATTGCTGGGAGAGCTTAAGCTTTCTTCTAATCAGTTTATTGGCTCTCTCCCTACTGAGCTGTTCAACTTAACAAAGCTTCTTGTGTTATCTCTTGATGGCAATTCCCTTAACGGATCGATCCCAGAAGAGATTGGGAACTTGGAAGCTCTTAATGCACTTAACCTCGAAAAGAATCAGATTTCAGGTCCTCTTCCTTCATCAATAGGCAAGCTGAGCAAGCTTTACGAGCTTCGGTTATCGAGAAACGCGTTAACTGGAGACATTCCAGTTGAGATAGGACAGCTACAAGATCTTCAAAGTGCTTTAGATCTCAGCTACAACAACTTTACCGGACATATTCCGTCCATGGTGTCCACGTTACATAAGCTTGAATCCCTTGATCTGTCTCACAACCAGCTTATAGGAGAAGTTCCTGGCCAAATCGGAGAAATGAAAAGCTTGGGATATCTCAACCTCTCTTACAACAACCTCGAGGGGAAGTTAAAGAAACATTTCTCTAGATGGCAAGCTGATGCATTTGTAGGCAATGCAGGTCTTTGTGGAAGACCTCTTCTAAGTCACTGCAACAGAGCTGGATCAAACAAGAGCCAACGAAGTCTTAGTCCCAAAACCGTGGTTATCATCTCGGCCATTTCATCGTTAGTAGCAATTGCTTTGATGGTACTTGTAATCTTCCTTTTCTTCAAGCAAAGTCATGATGTTTTCAAGAAAAGGCGAGGCGGGAACAGCGCAGTCTCATCAGACTCTTCTTCTTCTTCACAAGCTCCTCTCTTTAGAAACGGAGGTGCAAAGTCAGATATAAAGTGGGAAGACATTATGGAAGCTACACGTTACCTTAACGACGAGTTCATGATTGGATCAGGAGGGTCAGGAAAAGTTTACAAAGCTGAGTTGAAGAGCGGAGAGACGATTGCTGTGAAGAAGATTCTTTGGAAAGATGATTTGATGTCAAACAAGAGCTTTAACAGAGAAGTTAAGACACTTGGAAGAATCAGACATAGACATTTGGTGAAGCTGATGGGTTACTGCAGCAGCAAAGCTGAAGGTTTGAATCTGTTGATTTATGAGTATATGGAGAACGGAAGTGTTTGGGATTGGATTCACACGAAGAAGAAGGAGTGTCTTAGTTGGGAGACAAGATTGAAGATAGCAGTTGGGTTGGCTCAAGGAGTTGAGTACCTTCATTATGATTGTGTTCCTCCTATTGTTCATCGTGATATTAAATCGAGTAATGTGCTTCTTGATTCCAACATGGAAGCACATTTAGGAGATTTCGGACTCGCCAAGATCTTGAGTGAGAATTATGACACCAACACAGAATCAAACACTATGTTTGCAGGCTCTTATGGATACATCGCTCCAGGTACATTAAACGTCTTTCTCAAGTTTCTTGACTTGCCTTTTCAACTGTTTAAGCTAATGTTTTTGTTCTTTGGGTTTATGTTCAGAGTATGCTTACACGTTGAAGGCGAGTGAGAAGAGCGATGTTTACAGTATGGGGATAGTGTTGATGGAGATTGTGACTGGTAAAATGCCAACCGAGAAAATGTTTGATGAAGAGACAGATATGGTTAGATGGGTACAGACGGTTCTTGATACTCCGCCGGGTTCTGCAGCGAGAGAGAAGCTGATTGATTCAGAGCTTAAACCGCTTTTATCCCGCGAAGAAGAAGCAGCTTATCAAGTTCTTGAAATAGCGATTCAGTGCACCAAGACTTATCCGCAGGAGAGACCATCTTCAAGACAAGCTAGTGACTACCTTCTTAATGTCTTCAACAATAGAGCTTCCAGTTACAGGGAGGTTCGAACTGATGATACCTATAAATGATTTTGGAGTCGTGAAGCTTACTAAACTCGATATATTTCTTCATTGGGAAACTCTGTTTTGCTTGAGAATAGATTGTTGCATCATTTGCGTAGTCATATCAGTTTGTGATAAATAAACAAATTACTCTTCAATTTGCTAAAGAAAAAAAAAACTACTATTGATTTATTTAGAGATAAGAAGTTCAAGTCCAACACACATCATGTAATCACTGGAAGGTAAAATTACCATTTCAACTCCCAACTAAACATGTACTAGTACATATTAGCATTACTAATTTACTACTAGCCATAGAATATGAAAATATTATCAGTATGTATAAGATAAAGTGAGAGAAAGTCCTCAAGACTCAGCTTCTTCTCTTATATTTTTTTTGTTCATAAGACTTAGCTTCTTCTCTATAGGTTATTGTTTATTTCTATCTTTCATTTTCTTGAGTGTAACAAAACAAAGCAATTTTCAAAACAGAACAGAGGATTTGGTTTTGATCTTTATTTATTTTTATAAGAAAATGGCGTCTATAGAAATGGCTTCGAGGGATCATAACACGAAAGAAAAGAATCTCACATGTTTTGTTACTGATCGTTTCAATAGCTGTCGTGCTTTTCCTGTGGATGGTTCTGCAAGTAATGAAGAGAAGAATAAAGAGGTTCTTGAATGTTCTTCAAGATCCTCTGTTTTAAAAACAGGGGAACCTCTGCAGATTCCTTCTTCCAACCACAATCCAACTTCTTCTCCCCTAGAGACCAATTCCAATCCGTTTTGTAATCCGGGTCAACCTGAGACCTCTTCAAGAAATGGTGTCATCATTGGAGCTTCTTCTCTGGTTCAGATTTGGGAAGCTCGGTCGCAGCAGTCAAGCTCGAGTCTAAGTCAATCGCTAATAGATAGCAGGACGAGTTCTGGATTAAGTCTCTCGGACATTTCGAATTCGAGTTCTTTTTCTGAGTTTCTCAACGAAGTGGAGAGAAAAAACAACGAAAGCAGTGGTGAAGAAATAGATTGGTCTCCTCAATCAGACATGAGTAATGTTTCAAATTCTTGTGAGAATGATAGAGAAGGGAGATGTTTTCTTGAACTGGCTACTTGTACCACTAGGGTAAGAGGGCGACAAGCAAGTGAAGACGTTTGTAAGATGATTTTGCGTAACCGAGAAACTGAGCTCGAATGGCTCGATGACCGCAACGCGGTTTCAAAGTTCTCCCATCGCGGGTGCCGACGTCTTCAGGTTACTTTTATTTTATCCTAAACTGGTAATTTAATTTAATACATCACACTTCAGACGATGTTACTTCAATTAAAATGGTCTCTTCCTTGTTATTTAGTATATGCTTAGAATCCGAAGTTTGGAAAGGTGCATTGCCATTCAAGAAAGATATATGTCGAAATCAGCAACATCAGGTGTAAACCGGTCTTTGCGAGGATCTAGTGTGATGAATCACAGGTAATGATCAGCTTATTCAGTTATTTGAACTTCTAGAACATCTTTATTAAACCAAGCTATATTTATTGATCAAATGGAATCAAAATGTAGGGATAAATACAAGACAAAAACTGAGAAGGGGTCTTGGGAAAATTTGAATAGCGCGGGAGAAACTAAAAAGTTATCTAGACCAGTATCTTTTCGGATGAAGAGGGTGTGTAAAATGGCCTGCAAAACAGGAGATAAGAATGTTTTGCAAGAAAAAATGGAGAATAGTAACACGAGGAAGAACTATGAAGCTGCAAGCAATATGAACAGTTCAAAGAAACATGAAATTGAGGGGAAAGCTACAGAAGAAGGAGAAGGGTTGAGAAAAGGTATGGTGAAGGAAAGTGAAGAAACGAACAAGTCTTCATTTAGTACTGCAGAGAAAGTGAATCTTTGGGATTCTAAGGGGAGACCTAATAGGATAAGAACGATGGGGAAAGCTAAAGACGAGGAAAAAGCTGCAAGAGGAGTCATTGATGATGTGAAGACTGTAGAGAGAAATAAAGAAATGCGGAAGAACGAAGAAGTTAGTATTTGTGAAAATGGTGAAACCATGGAGATTGAGGAATATAGAACCAACCCTCAAGAAGTTACATCAGTGGTTTGTTTGGAGCAAAGAGAGGGAGAAGAAATTGCAAGTCACATCTTTAGAGAGAACGGTAAAGAGGAAAAATCTTCACAAAACGATAAAGAAATATCAAAAGCCAAGAAGCAAGAAGGGTCGGAATCATTATGTATGATTCTTGAAACACCAATATTTCTAAGTGATTGGGATGAAAATGTAACGGAATATAAAGAATATGAAGATTACAATGGAGAGAGTATGTATTATGATTGGATTAGCGATATATCACGCCCACGAAGCTATTGGGAAGCTCTCAAGAAACAACGGGAGCTCGAGGTTATGAACAAGAGTCCAGAGAAAGATGATATGCGGAACTTAATCGAGATGTAGGTTAAAATGTGATCCATTCGTCATTTTCTAAAGAGTAGCTTTAATATCTTTAATAACATTAACATGTATAATTGACTGATTGCTTGTGTAGAAGGACAGTTTCTGGCTTCCTCGCAAGTGAGTTTCGGGAAAAGATTGACAAAATCATGATCTCACGCATGCAAAAAAAGAGGTTAGAAGTAGAAAGCAATCTTGTAGAAGAAGACGAAGATAACGAGGAGAGCTTGGGTGAGTGTTCAGCAAGGTACCAAGAGGACCTAGAAGAAACTGAAACAGAGAAGGTAGATCTTGAACCAATAACTGTAAGTGATGGTTTTAGCCAACATCTCTTGATCGTTACTACAATTTCTTTAAACCCTAAGGACCTCTCTGTGAGTTTTTTCTCTGTTTTGCTATGCTTATTTCTTAGGTTAGTAGCATTGCGTGTTGGTGAAGTAATTAATTTATGGTTGTCTGTTAGTAAAGTAACTAATTTATTATTAACACAGGAAACACAGATGATATGTGATCTCAGGCAACAAATCAAACAGCTTCAAAGAGAAATGTTCGAACTACAAAGTTTAGTCAAATCTTGCGTCGATTTCCAGAAATCCATGAAATGTGAATCACTTTCTGGTGAGTAAACACTATTCTTGAGTAAACATTATTGATGTAACTATAACTTTGAACTATGTCAAATTCAGTATCAGATTCTCTGGAAAGAAACTGTTCTGTCTGCTTGGAGATGCCTATAGACTCACTTCTCTATAGGTACATTTGTCTGCTTGAGTGCGCTTGTAAAGCCTAGCTAGAAAGCGAGTGTGGTTGAAACACGAACGCTCTAATGAAACTGCGGTTTTGTTTTGCAGGTGCGGACATATGTGCACCTGTCTGAAATGTGCTCATGAGCTTCAGTGGAGTAGTGGGAAATGCCCGATCTGTATGGCTCCAATTGTAGATGTTGTGAGGGCATTTCTTGATTCTTAGGGGCACAGGAAAGAGACGACAAAATAATATTTTTAACTCAAAGTATGCTAAGTAAAGTTTAAACACTTTCTATAAAAAATTCCATGTGAAAATAATAAGAATGTTTGTATATATGATTTGTAAAAATGGTTTTCTCTAATGAATGATTTAATTTCTTGTAATCAAATTTAATGTGCTGGCCAAAATCGTTGCAGCAAAAAACATGAAAATGATATAGTATCAAATAACTAAGGGGCCCTTTGTAACGACTAAGGATAGAAATTGGCTAGAGACAAAGTTTTTAGATTGCCCAACATTGGTTGGACATATCTTTTGAACAGTTTCTTTCATCCTACTCAATATATACTATAATTTGTGTGTGTGTGTGTCCATTATACGGATTTAGTTTTGGAATACAATATATCGATGTTACTAATACTATATACGGATTTATATTACTGAAATATATATGCTTAATAATTGAAAATTAATACGTGACTCATTCGCAAAACCAGAACCAGACCAGCCACATGAAATGAAAGTGCTCTTCACATCTTTCTACAATATACATTATAGTTAACAATCATGCATGTCTATAAGTATCATTATCAATATATTGAAGAAAATACCATGATATAAGTATATATATGGTGTACACACAAAAAAAAAGTATGTGGGCAACAAAAGTTGTTTGGCCGAAGAAAGAATAAAGAGAAACTGTTAAAAGCTTTTAGAAAATTTTAATTTATTTTTGTTAAAATGTTAAATCAAGTCACAAAAAAAAAATCTTTTTATATGGTTTATTCATTAACACATGGGATGTCTCCTCCTCGTGATTCCATTTAAAGAATCACATCCCATCATTTTCGTTTTCTTCTTTATTTCCTCAAACCTTTTTTGTAATATTATCTTCTTACATGAAAGGAACATCAAACATTTTTGTATCATATTAAATTAATAATTATATTAAAAAGAGATTTCGGGTCTATTAAGAAAGGATAAAAAGAAGAAGAAGAAAGAGTTGACGTTTGAAGAGACTTTGGTTGTTCGGTTGTCATCCTACAAAGCTTCATCTTAACTTTAAAAATGATTACTTTTTTCTAGACCACTAAGGGTGTGAATGGTTGCAGCGGTCAGGGCGGACAAATCTGTCTGCGGACTGGACCACTTTTTATTTACCATTCATCAAATGCAGTCTGCAGTGGTGCGATCTAAATAAAGCAGAAACAAGACCGCTGCGGACCAACTGCGGACCGCTTTTACATACAAATAGACTTGGTCCGCAGTGGTCTGTTGTCCGCCCTATTTTTGGGGCAGACTAAACCGCTGACGGATTTGGCCGCCCTGACCGCAGTCACCATTCATACCCTAATTGATTTCTTAAGTATTCCATTAACTTATTTATCCATGTGATATGTTTCGCTAATTCGCCCTAATTAAAAAGAGGATACTTTAACATATATATATATTACTAGAAGTCATCCCGTGCTACGCAATGTTGTTCAATTTTAGTAATTTAGAAATTATTAGTTTTTATTTGTTTATTCAACAATGATTATTTTTGTGATTTTAAAAATATACTGATCATTTTAGTTTTTTTTGGGTTCATTTTTTTGGTGTTACTTGAGTTTTCCTTTTATATATAGTATTAGAGTATTTTAATATATGGAGAAAATTTTGATTGTATAGTAGAAGGTATGGTTTTGACCAAAAAAAAAAATAGTAGAAGGTATAGTTTTTTCTCCTTTTAGATTTTCAATACATATTAGAGAATGTGCATTGGTGAAAGACTCATTAAGTTTCTCATCATATAATATTAGTTTTTTAATATAGAGAAATTTGAGAACATCTTTCTAATATTGTGTGTCTCTTGGTGAGTTTCTCGTCAATATAATATTTTTATTTATAATGTAACTTAATATTTTTAATATAATATTATTTGAATACTTATTTTGTTATTTTTCTTTGCATTTGATTTTTAATATAATATTATTAATATTTTAAAACATATTAAATTGCTTATTAATTATATTTAATTTTATTAAGTAGTTATATTTCATATCATATATGTATTATCAATAATAAAATTATATATACTAATATAACTTGTAAAAAGTTTCACGATACTAATTTTTTTAACTCTCATAATTTGTTTAATCATACTAATATTTTTATTGTATCAACTAATATTAATTTTAAATAATGTAAATATATTGTTTAAAATTATGCATAATGGAACTTGTTAGAAAACTCATTTTGTTTTATGACTTATAAAAAAATTAAAAATTAAAAAATAACAAAATAAACTATTTAATTAAGATGTTTAACCTTGAGAATCGATTTTCCCTTTTTCAATTAAAATAATTATATTCCTTTTTCATTTATTTTAATTATTAGAAACTCTATGACGAACTACCAATGCACATAGTCGTAAGCATTCACCATCTTTTTTCTTTTGGCGCTTACGTTTGCGCATTTCTATTAACGGTTCGAAATCTACAGAGAAATGTAATTTTGGAATATAACTTACATGAATGCAATCTAAATATGAAATTTAGATAAACAAAAATGAACTTAATAAATATTTTTACCAGGTAATTTTTAGTGAGGTAAAAAATGCAATCACATTGCTCCCTCATAAGATAATTTATTAATTATACATTCTAATACAAATTAAAATTGTTTTACGAAACTTTAATAATGAAAATGAATCCAAGTAAATAAAATTATAAAAAATTACCCTAATTTTTGGATGAGTATAAACATGCAATGGTTTTATTTCATCATCATCATAGATGCAATTGAATAAAATGAATAATCATTTTGTCGTATCTACTTAGAAGACAAGCCAAAGAATATTATAATGTCAAATGTTATAATAATAAAGTTTCTTAGAAAGTAAACTATTATATGTGAAAGTGGAAAGTGTTATAGGAATTTTTTTTGTTCTTTTATTTCTAAGATGGTTAATTCTAAAACTATTTGATACTAAGATTCTTAAAAATATATGATACCAATATACAATTAGCATATACTACTCAAAACTATAGAAGTCAAATTAATCAGATATAGTATATAAAAATGCAACTCATATCGTACCATGATATAAAAAGACATCACAAGCTTAACAACATGATTTTTTAAGCATATGATAGTAAACAAACAATTTTCCTTTTTTATAATAGTTTTGAATACGTTTTTTTTTGCTTAAAGATGAATACTACTAAGAAACTAAATTTACAATAGAGAAACACATATGCATCGTCCAATAAGAAGAAGTTTATCTTGCTTTACCACATGAATGTCTAAAATAAAATAAAAATTGAAATTCTAAAATATAAGAAAGGAACAGAACCTAACAGGCCCAACATATTGAATCATGGTATAGTTGATTTTTCTCAGGACATAGTAATATTAACACAACAACCAACAAACACGACAACCCTAAAGTAAAAATAAAACATGGTTCAAGGCTCTACCCATAGGCCAAGCAAGTGAAGTTAAAGAGTAGGGCATCAGTTTTTTTGGGCATATTTTAGGCCAAAAGTTTTATGTTTTTTATGTAGAGAAAAATAAAATTAAAATTATAAGTTCAGTTATTAACTCTAATTAAAAAGTTTCCATATTCGAAAAGTTTTAAAAGAATAATGAGTTATTTGGCAATATAATATTTATTTTCATATGAATATTTAAATGAACAACAAAACATTGAAAAGAGAAAGAAAAATGTGAGCAAGCAAAAAACGAACTACAATGTGAAAATAATGAAAATAATTTTTTATATTAGTATATTTTATAATTTTGTTTACAATAATAAAAATGGGTTTAAAAAAATATTGGCGTATGACATCCAAAATTGCCGGACCGGTTCATGGAGAGTAGGAAAGACATACATAAACACTCTAATGAATAAATAAATTTGTCAAACATTCTCACGTAATTTTTTTCTATGTAGTACTAATGTGAACAACAAACACGAAAACCTGCAAAAATAATTTTAAAGTTCTTCAAGAATACATATTGAAATTTGGAAAGATATATAAAAATAATATAATTCTTTATAGGAACCTAATGACTGAAATTAAACAATAATAACTGAAATTTTATTTTAAAAGGAGAGTACTTAAGGATTGAATTCTAATTTCATGGAAAACGGAATGAATTCTACTTTTATGGAATAAAAATTTGTAAGTTTTAATATTACTTACAGAAAACATCCCACCATTAGATTATATAAGATTAAAGGCCAAAAACTAAGGAGACATGAAAATCTAAAATTTATGAATTTATAAGAGAATTTTGAGAACACATAAACATCCCACAGTCTAACATAATCTAGAATCTTTTCTTGTCCATGATGAATCATTTATAAGATTGAAACCCAGAAATAAATTTTATACATAATCTAAAATCCGGCTTTGTCCTGAATCATACATAAGACTGAAACCCATATTTAGAATTTCAAAATAAATTATAATCAATTTTTTTCTTAGGATGAAACCACAAACTGATAAATGGTGGTTTTAGATCATAAGGGTCTACAACGGGTTCTTATTGAAGAAGAGAAAAAGGAAATGTTAAATAGTTTTTTTGTTTGTTTTATGGGTCTCTAATTACTTAGGACTCAAATACAAATGAATTAATTATGTCCCAACAACAAAAGAAGACATGTGTTAGATAGATAACATGCCAAATGTCATCTTCTCAGTAAAAGCTGAGAAAAACCTTTTCATATTATATAAGATGTTTGAGTACATAGTTTTATATCCATACTATACAATCAGTGTATTAAAATAATTGTATGGATCATCAGTTATAGCTACTTTAATTTGTAATCATATGTTTGGCGTTTATTCTTAAAAGCTTTTAATTATGAAATAATCTTGAAGGACCATATATATATGTAGATAAAGGCTTATATGTAAGCTTTAGTTAGCTAAAAGATGAGATTCCACAAAAAAAAAGCTGGAAGCTGGTCCATTGTTACACAGCTTGAATCTTGGGACCAATTTATTCGTATGCCACATCTCTTTTTTTTCTTTATCATTTAATATGTATAACTAATCATTTTAGTATTGTACTAGTTTCTTATTCTAGATAAGTACTTGTCATAATGTCTTGTAGGTTGTATGTAGCTAAATGACAATGGCGATGTTATCTCTTCTTAATAGTTAACTTATGATATTTCCTTTGTTTCACCATGATTAGTATAATCCAAACAAATTAAGAAAATATATTATGATTTTCATTATGTCACTAAAAACATGTTTATTTTAACACAAAAACGCCTCTTACTTTAAAACTTATTTGAAACGAATGAAATGTTTTCTTTTGAATTAATGAAAATGATTCTTACTTGAAAGAATATATACGATTTGGTCTAAAACTTTAAAATTCAAGGGGTAATTAGCTTCATAATGTTTTTGAAACTTTTTAATTTGTGACTTTTTTTTCCTCAAACTTCTTTCATTTTTGTTTTTTTTTTTCTCACGGAAATACTCATGAATTGACAGAAATTTACTATTCACAATCACACGCAACGAATATTTTTCTTGTCGATGAACATTGTTTGGTTGATTTGGGAAATCTATCCCGAACATAGGTGTAATAAGAAGGAGAAAAAAAAAAGATATGATTGTGATCAAATTGTCAAGCTGGATCTTAAATGAAAGGTCTCTCTCAGAATTAAAATAACTAGGCACTTGCAATATTAACAGTAAAGGCAAAAGTGAGAGAAGGACCCTTTCTTTCTTCTCGCTGACAAAATTGCTAATCATCATTCATAACGAATCACACAATACCATAATACATTGTACAAACATTTCTCATACTATAAAAGAAGAACTTGAATGTAAACTTTTAAAATAATGAACTTTGAACTAGTTCATCGACAAGAATGTTCATAATCGACTAAGTGCTATATCTTCAAGATATGGAAGACCATAGATACGAACAAGTTATAAAGATGTGGTTTGTCTGTCTAACCATGGCGTAAACTAGCGTAAAATTCAATTTAAGGTTTCAAACATCTTCTAGTTTTTGTCTAACCATGGCGTAAACAAGCGTAGCTGATGCATTCATTATTAATTTATTGGTTGGATACAATTCTTAAGAAATGCCAAAAAAAAAATGGCACATAAAGGATTTTTTTTTTCAACTTTTTTTATATATAATTGAAGAGTGATTCTAAAAGCTTTTTCATGCCCAAAAACTAATTTTCTAGGATCGGGAGGAAACCATATTAAATTTTGAATCTCCGGAGCTAATACTACTCGGATCCTATCTCTTTTTACCAATGAATCAAGACGTTATTTTTTTTAGACTATAAATGGGTTGAAGAAAATTTAAACTCTTTATTTTTTTTGTCAACAACACTTTATATTAATGAGACGTACGAAAAGCAAAACAAGAGAATATTATTTACAAAAAATGCATGTAAATATAGTCACTACGTGCTAACTAATCCATTTTAGCATTGATTTTATGAGAAAGTAAAAAAGAAATTTACCTTTCTTTAATTTTTTTCGAAACGGTTTCTAAAATAATTTGGGAAATATGTAACCAATATGTCTTTCAATGTAAAAAAAAAATGTAATCAGTTCGTCTGTAAAGAAGATAATATCAAGCGATTAGATTAAAAAAAAAAAAAGACTGTCGAGATATATATAAATATGAGATAAGGTAAAAAGAAAAAAAGAATGTGGTGTCCTTGTCCTAAGAATAGCACTTCCCTAAGCCATAGGCTATTCTGGAATTGCATTACATTTCTCACCCCACCATGTTCCTAAATGATCCCACTTCTCTTTCACCCCCAAACCCTAATTAATTAAAACCCTAATCAAACCCTACAAACATCATTAAACACAATCCCAGAGTCTCTTCTGTCCAAAAAACCTTAACTAATTAGTGTGCATACATTAAATATGAGTTGCCCACTAGCACTTATTAATATCGATGCCCCACAACTCATCATCATCCTCTTTTCCCACATATAAAAACCCTTTTAGAGATCTCAACTTTGTTTCATCTCATTTATCATCATCCTTCAAGAACACAAAAGCTATAGACGTACAAGAAAAACAAAAAAAAAGAAAAAAAAAAGAAAAAAAATGTGTTCCTCAAAATTAAAAAACCTGAGCCAAGAAAACATTTCCCAGATCAACGGTCGTCCAGTTCTTCAACCGAAATCGAACCAAGTTCCGACATTAGACCGACGTAACTCACTCAAGAAGTCTCCTACTAAGCCTTTGACTTCAATTGCATCAAAGATACCCTCACCAAGACAAATTTCTCTAATCTCTCCTCCTTTGTCTCCCAACTCAAAATCCTTGAGAAAATCGGCCGGTTCTTGCAAGGAATTACTTAGGTCTAGCTCTGAAAAGTCTAGACCGGTGACTAAACCGGTGAAATCGCCAGAGAACAACAGTGATGGTGGCTACAAAGAGGTTATTTCCATGCCAATCGTTCAGAAGCAGCCTGGAAGTATAGCAGCTGCAAGAAGAGAAGAGGTTGCGATGAAACAAGAAGAGAGAAAGAAGAAAATATCTCATTACGGTAGGATCAAATCGGTAAAATCGAACGAGAAAACCGTAACCCTTGAGCATGAGAAGAAGAAGAGGTGCAGTTTCATCACTACAAGTTCAGGTATGTAAACATTACCTTGTTCAACAAGAAAAGTAGAAAACCTAAATTTCTTTACCATCCATTATAACTCAACTTTAATTAATTTGATCCAAAATTTTGATTTGTTTCAACAGATCCAATATATGTCGCTTACCATGACCAGGAATGGGGAGTCCCAGTTCATGAAGACAAGTAAATAAAATTTTCATTTTTTCCATACATAAAACCAAATTTTATAATAATTAAAACTAATTATTAATTATAATTACTGTTCAAATCTTTTTTTCAGACTACTATTTGAGCTTTTGGTGTTAACCGGCGCTCAGGTCGGGTCAGATTGGACTTCGGTTTTAAAGAGAAGAAACACTTTAAGGTAAGAAATTTCAAGAAACCCCCAAATCAAAGTCAAAATTTTTCGTATAAAGTTTTGATACTTTTTTTACTTTTCTTGTAAATTTTTTTGGTCTTACTCAATCTTTGATTTTACAGAGAGGCTTTCTCTGGTTTCGAAGCAGAGTTGGTCGCAGACTTCAACGAGAAGAAAATACAATTAATAGTCAACGACTATGGCATTGACATTAGCCAAGTCCGTGCAATTGTTGACAACTCTAAACAAATTCTCAAGGTGTATATATATTAGTTTGGTTACCACAATATATACATATTAAATTGTCAAAAAATTTCTAAAGTAAAATTATTTGAGTTTTGTTGTATAGGTGAAAAGAGATATCGGGTCATTCAACAAATACATTTGGGGGTTTATGAAACATAAACCGGTCACCACAAAATACACATCATGCCAAAAGATTCCGGTTAAGACATCGAAATC